>NC_052553.1:1000438-1164261 GCF_016699485.2 Gallus gallus
CAAAATGAGGCACGCGCATCAAAACCAGCAGAAAAACGAGGCACACCCAGCTTTAGTCCTTAAATAAGAGAATTAGTACAAATTCACTTAAAATACCCCCGTAACACTGGGGATAGATGTTAGAAATAAAGGGAAGCTTGCACAGCTCACGGATGCTTTGGTGCTTAAATAATCAAATAGCTACAGATTGGCTTAAAAATAGCCTTAGTGCTAGAGAGAGCATAAGGGGAAAGCATAGATGTCAAAAATAAAGTGAGGCATATGTGGCTCATAGATGCTTCGGTCCTCAAATAACAGAATTAATAAATTCACTTCATGTTAGAAAAAGCATAAGGGGGAAGCAAAGATGTCAAATAACAAAGTATGCAGAGCTCATGAAGGTTTAGTCCTGGAATCACAGGAAATCTTACTCTTTAGATGATAGGGAATGAAGGTATTGATAGAGATGTAGGGGTGGGAGATGTGCCAGCAAGGTGGGCATTGCTAATGGGAATTGGAGCTGTTCTCCTTCTGTCTACAGCAAGGTGAAGTGATGAGGGTGCTGAAATTCCTTGCAAGCATTGTTGCTAGACAAAGGTTTTTGTATTGCGTGTGTTCTTCCTTCCAACAGGATACCATCAACAAACTAGAGAACGAATTGAGAACCACAAAGAGCGAGATGGCTCGGTACCTAAAGGAATACCAGGATCTGCTCAACGTGAAAATGGCCCTGGACATTGAGATTGCTGCATACAGGTATGATGGGGAGATGTTTCAATAAATCAGAACATGGATCAGGTTCTCCTTTCTATGGGTACTCCTGCTTAGCCTTCCCCTAGCAGAGAGTGCCATTGGTGGCAGAATTTAATCAGATTTTCTCATTGCTTCTTCCAAACAGAAAGTCAGTGCTTCTAAGGTAACAGCTTGTGTTAAGCAAAGTCTGTGTTGCATAGCAAACATGAGCATCACACTGTGCATATATATGCGTACAGAATTAGGAACTCAGCTGTGTAATCTCAGTTCTCCATCTTTACAAGTAAAGTGTGTTCTGTACCTAGGAGCTCAGAAATCTCTTGGCTCTAAAATGCTTCTGTGTCATTAAGACTTGTTAATATAGTGGCTTTATTCTCAGAACTAGAAATCCCTTAGATACTTTTAACAACAGGGTTTCTTTCTAAATCACAAGCTGTGTCTTGCTAAGCCATTATTTTACAGAAAAACTGCTTTTAATAGCAAAAAAAAAAAAAATCATATCAGGTACCAGTAGTGATTGTAAATGCTGAAATGGTTTCTGTGAGTGCCACAGAGGGAATACTGAGGGTGGCTATAAACCTTGTCTTACAGTTAACTGTGGCATAGAGCTGTTAGATCCATACTGTTCTCTGGAACATAGATTATCAAAATACATCAATATCTCTACTTGTAGCAAATGTAATCCTGGGGGTGTTTTCCCCATTACTTCTCCCAATGAGAAGTATTAATTCCAAGGTAATACACATCTCTGAAGTTTGAAAATTCTTTCAAGATCAGGCTGCTATTGCTATACCATTAATAGTGTTATATTTGCACTCCCAGGTATGCAGTCTCTAGGGCTTGTGCTGCTCAAAGCATAGTGGCCCATAGCTGAGTCTGCTGAAGACTGCTGCAGCATAGCTAAGACATCTGCTTGTTTTTTTTTCTTGTTTTTTTTTTTTTTCTGCTAGGAAACTGCTGGAAGGTGAAGAGACCCGACTCAGTTTCACCAGTGTTGGAAGCATCACCAGTGGCTACACCCAGACTGCCCCCACCTTTGGCAGGTCTGCCTACAGTGGGCTCCAGTCCACCTCCTACTTGATGACAACCCGTTCCTTCCCCACATACTACTCTAGTCATGTCCAGGAAGAACAGATTGAAATAGAGGAAACAATTGAGGCTGCTAAAGCAGGAGAAGCCAAGGCAGCCCCTGCAGAGGAAGGTGAGGAGGAAGAGAAGGAGGAAGGTGAGGAGGAAGAAGCAGGAGGTGAAGAGGCTGAAGAAGAGGAGGAAGGTACTTTAAAGCTCCTTTCAAAACCTTCTCTTCCATGCTTCACCCTGCTCATATAGGGGTAAAACCCCAAAATTCTATAAGCTAGTTCTAATGAGTAGAGGTCTTTCACTATCCCTTCATAAGCAAAGGCTGGAGAGATTAAGCCCATAGTATTTGAGCAAGAACAGCTGAATTTAGAAAATAAGGTAAGGTAAATGTTCAATACCAGACATTATAGAGCTGATTGTATTCCCATGGAAACTGCTGGTTGTTTCCATTCAGCTTTCCAAGAGCAGTTAGAGTCCATTAAAAGCAGGTAATGCTGTATTCATCTGGCAGCAAACCATGTTCAGCTATTACAGATATCCTTCGAAGAAAAGAAGGAAAAATCCTGAAATATTATCGGAGTTCCCTGGAAAAAGAGGGACATTAGCTGATGCCTGTGGGTATAATCATTGGGTTCAGTGGGCAGCAGTTTCTGTTGCCTGGTAGTTTTCCTGTTTTCTTCAACCAAAGTACATGCCACTTAATTGCTGCCACCCTATTTATTTAATCATTTTTAAAAGATAAAATATAAAAGGAATATTGTGTAGCTCTGGCTTTAGACATATCTGATATGCATTGGTTACCACTGAAATATTCCACAAATTAATTAACATGCAGACTAATTACAGTAAAGCAGTGGCTGAAGAGCCAACTGGAGAGCAAAAGCTGTTTTTTGAACTCAGATATTTAGATAAGGCTTATTGTTTAAGCCTACAGTTAATTAGTATTTTTCAGGACTGATTTATTCTTTTCCAAAACAGTTTTATATAAAGCGTTTAACTCAATGTGAAATCTGGGGTAAGCTGGTTGTGTGGGTTTGTCCGTTACTTTTGCATGTCCTAGATAGGTCCCTGCTTTCATACAGAAATCCACTGCTTAGGTTGGCTGTCATCCACATGCATGGGGATGAAGGGTGCAGGAATGCTGGCTTGTGTGGAATTGGGGTTGGGAACTGATTTGAAGCAGCGTAGGAGATGTGGAATTCTTTTTGCCCTTGAAAGGTGCGAAGGAAGAATCAGAAGAAGGCAAAGAAGGTGAGGAGGAGGAAGGAGAAGAAACAGCAGCTGAAGATGGAGAGGAGTCTCAAGAAACTGCTGAGGAAACTGGAGAGGAGGAGAAGGAAGAGAAAGAAGCAGCAGGGAAGGAAGAAACCGAAGTGAAGAAAAAGGCTTGAATTCCAGGCAGCCTGGCTCTCATCAAGTTAAACTATGATTGACTGAGCTAAAATTGCAGTCTCACATATTTATTTCAGTGACCACTGAGGTTTAAAGTTAATGATCTATGATGTTTCTCTCTATGTGGAGTATCAGTATGCTGCTTGCAGAGCACCCACTGGCTTGCTCCCTGAGTGCTGCATGGTCTACACGTATGAATTCAGGGGTTATGTCCTACTTGGGTGATTCAGAATCATTACATTTAAAAAGGGGGGCAAAAAATAAGTCATGGGAATGAAAGTTATCTCTAATGTGCATTAAAAATAATTATGGAAACCTTGGGTGGGTAAAATAATGGAGGCTTCAATAAGTATGTGCAATAAAGCTAGTCAATAAAGATACAGAAATGCTTACACAGATTCCTTGTATGTGTTGTATCACTAATGCACTTAATGATTGATAAAGTGATGTACTGTGCTTATCTTCCATACCTGCTTAATGGGATGAGATTCTGTCCCATGCTGATAAGCTTAGAGTGCTGCTATGTGGAGCAGTGCTGTGTGCATTAATTCCTCTACCAGGCAATTGTCAGAGGCTCTTAAGGTTTTTGACATGAACCAAAGAAAGGTGTAACGAACCTGTGATCAGGCACAAAAATGGAACAGCTCAAAGAGCACCGAGGCCTGGCAGTTCAGAACAATGTCAAGTTTGGACCTATTTATTATCAGCTAGCTGTAGCTGATACATGCAATTGACCTTCATGCCATAAGCAATCATGGGGCCAGTGCTACAAGTTAAACCATTCTTAATTTGCCTATAGTCAGCCAGGTTAAAAAGGAGTGTATGGTTGTACACTTCCCACAGTAATGTTCAACTGGATGGATTTTTGCATAAAATCTGAGGTCCTCAGCCAGGTGGTGGGTGTTTCCAATACCATGGACAAGATATTGGGCAGCAGGGCTGGTGTGAAGCTCTGCATTGCTGCTGCTCCTGTTGGTACTCAATACCTTGCAGCTCAGCAGCACAGTGCTGTGTGTGAGAGGTGGCACTTGGAAGTGCTCTGTCAGAAAATGCTGAGTGTGGCACTTCAGGAGAAGAGAATCTGCTCCCACAGAGTGAAAGCATCTTATGTGCCAGATTGGAGCTCATTGGAGCCAAACCACTGTCAAATAGATCAGCATATATTAGAGCAACTGCCCCATCCCCCCCCTTTGTCCAAGCACTCTGAGCTCCTCCTGACTTTGTAATATCTGATTTTTTTCCGATTTCTCATCTTTTCCTATGGATAAACCCTTCCTGCACTCAGTTTTTTTGCATCCCTCTCACTCCTGGGAAGCAGCACATGTGCAGATTGCCAAATCTCAGCTGCTAGGGACGCTCTCAAGCAGCACGTTCAGAGGCACAGCAACAAACACAGCTCTCCCTGCAGTGTATCTCATCCTGCGTTATTTTTAATGTATTACAGCTGAAGGAGAGATCTCACTGCTCTTTGCAGGAGATGTGTGAGTCACGGCACAGCAATGAGCTGCAGAGGGCTATGTCCGCAGTGGCAACCCAGCTGGTTTGTTAGCCCTGTCCTGCCTTGTGCTACGGTAAACTGGAGCAGGGAAGGTGGAAACATGCATTTTCCTGCTGAGATGCTCTCAGGGTTATGGAGATCCCGCTGGCAATGCTTGTTTTACCTTAGGAAATCCAGGAGCTCACTTTGACGCAATGCAGTAGAAGCAGGCAGAGGGAGGCACGGTGGAAACTTTAACCCAAGTTGCAGCTGCAGTAAAGCAGCAATGGTGTCCTTGAGCATTCCCCGGCTGCTCAGGCAGGCTGGGGCTGGATCAGATTGAGTTCCTGTTGCAGAGAAGGCAAACACAAGAAGGTCCTAAATGCTTTTCTTCTTGACACACGCATATCCCCCTTCTACTTGGCAGGAAAGGAAAACTTGTACAGATATAACATCCAGATTATAAGATTACTTCCCAGTAACTTCATCATTGGCAATTTATCATTTGCTTCCTTCCTGGATGAATTGAGGCTATAGTTTAGTGATGAGCAGAGAAGAACAGCCCATCAATGCATGGTAAAAGCACAGACCCTGAAGTCTGGAGAAAATTCCAGTGCCTGACTCAGCATCCTGGCAAAAGCAACCTAGTTGGGTTTCATAACACTCCCTGCTTTGTTTTTTCTGCCTGGATTTTCGTTATGGAATGCTGAACGTGCCACAGTCATAGCACCCCAACAACCCCATATGATACCAAGCTCTCATCCTAGTGCCCTCTATTCCCAAAGCCATTGGGTGGCCCACCCTAAGTCAGACTCATACATCTTCACACATATCTTCTGTTCATTGTTTTTTCCCCCTCCCAGAGCCTTTTGTACTGGTTAATGAACTCCTGTATCTGAAAATAATTAATCCCCTCAGTGGTTATTCACAGCCTCAAAAAGTAATTGTTGCAGTACAGGCAAACAGCACATATTTATGCATCTCTGCCCTGGAATTATGCTATCTTTTGAAACTGTTTGATTGCAGATGTCAGTAGACAGAACCTCTTGGCAAAATTAAATATTAATTGGATCTTAAAGTTTTATAAATATTTAGAAATGTGCTAACGGGTTGCTTATTTCCCCTAGGATTGGATGGAAACATTTGCAGTGGGAGATTGGCCAAATTAATGAATGTATATGTTAGGGGACAACACAGATAACAGTCCTTAGGTTCTGTCCTTGTAATATCCTACCAGAACTGAAGGGAAAGCATGACATAAAAAACCCAAGCCATCTCAGGATCCCACCTGCACCTTAGTAAGCCCACATCCTCAGTGTGTTCTTGAGTCTCCCACCGATGCCAAATGTAATTAATGGTGCAAGGTGACCCAACTTTGGATGCTGGAGATGCCCAACTTTCATTGAGACTTGGTGACGTTTCAGCAGATTCTGGCAGCACTGTTGGCAGGTAAGTGTGATTGTGGTTGTTAACATCTTATTCCTAAAGGTGTGGTTGTTGGTTATTTTATGTCCATATACCCACGTAACTTTCACAACAAAGCTTGCTGCAGAGAAACTGCCATCTAATTTGCCAGCTCTGCCATAATTAAACATCACTCAAGCTGCAATCTGTTGAGCACAGATTTCCATGATTGATATCAGCAGGAGAAGCATTCATTGCTTTGCTACACAAAGGCATTCACGTTTACTTGAAAGACTTATCTGCTGTGGATTTTGTGTGTTTTCTCCAGTGAAGAACTTCAGTAAGCCTTCCAATTAAAATCTACTTGATCTTCCATTATTAGCAGGGCAAAGAATTGGCAGGCATACTCAAAGCATCGATTTTGATCAGATTTTCCCTATTAGCCTTCAGATTTCAGGGCGGTTCATTTGCTGAACCCAGGCTGCTGAAAAAATGATTTGCATTTCTTTGCTACATGTGGGATGTAAAGCAGTACATATGAACAGTAAATGCAATATTAATCCTAGAATAAAAGGGATTATCTCCCCAGTCTGGGAGTCATGGCCATCCTTTTTCCATTCATTTCCATTGTTTTCCATATATTGGGATTTTTAAGGGCCCGTTAATAGGTTTTCCTCTTAATGAAGCCAATCTACAAGTGGCAGTAGACATAGGCCACAGTTTTAAATACCTTTCCATTGAAAATGAAAAAAAATGCCCTCATTTGGTTTAAACTGTCAGTCCCACCAGGGGTTATCTGAGCCCCAGTTCAGACCCCGGAATAATTTCCTTTCTACAGCTATTTTTAAATGGACAAATTTGTTAAAAAAAAAGAAAAGAATTGGTGATATTTTTGGTACCTAAAGCAGCATCATCTATGGGGCACTTTCCTTTTCCAGGAATTTGCTCTCAATTTCAGAACATTGTGTTTAAAAACAGATTTCACCTGTGAATCATTTGAGAGAGGGAGGTGATAAGAAGGACATTCCCATGTAATTAAGGCAGGAGATAAGAATTAATTCAAAATCCCCCATCTTTTGATGAGTACAGCATGACTGGTCAGGATGACTTAGTTGAGCCAAGACCCACTAAGGCACAGATGAGTGTCATAGAAGATATTATGACCAGTCATGGTCCACAGACAGGCTATCATTGTAGGAAAGCCAAGGAACAATCTGGAAATTGCTCCATTTTTTATAGCTCTCCTAAAACATTGAGACAAACACAGATCTAAGTGTATCTTGGATTACCTACATAAGCAGGGCTGGCAACCGTGGCTTGAAGACCTTTCCTCCATTAGCCAAAGGGACCACAACCCCACTGAGCACCTAAAGGCCAACCCATAGAACACAACAGATTCCCCTTTACTCTACAAAGCAGCCCTCATGTATTGCTTAAACCAGATCAACTATTTGTGTCACTTAACACTGTTACAGGAAGCTTCTAAAAGGAAAAATCAAGAGAAGGGAAACCTCAAGCAACTCTTCAGCCCACACCACTCTGCTGTCCAGGATGAGCTCCCAGTCCCTAAGGGAAGGACACCAGTTGGAAGAGAAGCACCACACAAGCCATGTTTTCATATTGACCTTTATTGAGCAAGAACTGCTGTGACGGTTTTACATCAAACAACAAAAGGTTGCGTACTGTGCATGTCAACTAGGTTCTCCCATGAGCAAAAGTCCACCCTAATTGCACCAGTGAGGTAAACATAATTACTTATAAGTAGCTTTTTTTTTTTTATTATTATTAAGGCTAGGAGAGTTCTGGTTCTCATGAATATTCTAGTACTGTTTTGTTTGGTTTTGGCTCAGTTGGTTCTTTGCATAATACATCTTAAGTCGTTCCTCAGATACGTCCCTCCAACAGCTCAGGAAATTCAAAAGGTTCCTTTGCACATTTCAACTCATGCACTATTATTAGTATTTTTATTATTTTTTTTTATTATTTTTTTATTTAGTTCCCCAAGCTCTGTGGAGGGAGCACATCTTGAGCCTGCATGCATTCCCCCCCCCTCCCCTATATTGCACAAAAAAGTAAAATACTGTGTGTCTGGAGCCTCCATGAGAGAACCCGTTCTGCTTTAAAGCCGTCACTCACATGCATTTTGCAGCTGTCATATGGCTTAACCTTTTGCACCGACCCAAGCTCTTTAATTTTTTTTTAATTTAGCTATAATTGAGTTTAATTCACTCTTTAATCTCTTTTACTACAGCATGTGAAGTAACTTTCTCCACTTTCTTAGTGGACACCAATTTCTCCTCAAAGCTCTCTTCGTGTTCCTCCACCTTCTGAGTGACCGTCACCGACTTCGTGATGTACGTGGTAGTACTGTCCCCTCCTTCACTTGTGATTTTCTCTGCTTTTTTGGTTACTACAACTTTCTCACCCTTCTCATCGACGGGGCTCACATCGAGCCCATTGGTGACAACGCCCTTCTCTTCCTCCTCAGCCTCCTTCTCCTTCGCCTCATCCTTCTTCTCCTCCACTTCACCATTCACCGCAATGTCTTCTTTCCTGGCTTCCTTCGACACCTCCACCTCTGCGGTGACTTTTGTTACCTTTGTGACAGTGATGCTCTCCTCCACCACAGCCTTTTCATCTTTGAGCGGGGAGGATGGCTTCTCTGGAGAACGGGGCTTCTCCGGCGTCGCTGGCTTTTCAGGAGTGCGGGGCTTCTCTGGTGTTGCCGGTTTTTCGGGGCTCGCTGGTTTCTCTGGGGTTCGGGGCTTCTCTGGGCTTGCTGGTTTCTCTGGGCTCACCACTTTTTCCGGGGTTGTTGGTTTTTCTGGGGAACGGACCTTCTCCGGGGTGATCGCTTTCTCTGGGGTTGGTGGTTTCTCCGGAGTCGCTGGTTTCTCCGGGGAGGTCACCTTTGGTGTCGCCGGCTTCTCTGGGGATGCTGCCTTCTCCTCCTTGGCTGCCTTCTCAGCAGCTTTCTCTGCTTTCTGATCCTTTCCTACCTCTGCTGCTGCTTTCTGGACGGCCTTGGCTTGCTCTGTTACAGGGGATTTAGGGGGGGATTTAGGGGGTGACTTTGCAGGAGGTGATTTCACTTTTTCTACCTTTGCACCTGCCTCTTCAGCTTTGCCCTTGGCTTCAGCTTCTTCTTCTTCAGCCTCCTCCCCTTCTTCCTTTTCCTCTATTTCTTCCTTTTCAGAGCCTCCTTCTTCTGCAGCGTCTGATTTTGCAGCTTCTTCCTCCTCTGCTTCTTCTTCCTCCTTCTCTTCTTCCTCAGCTGCCTGTTCTGCAGCCTTCTCAGAAACAGCTTCTTCCTCTACAGCTTCTTCTTCTGCCTTTTCCTCCTCCTGTTCTTCCTCCTGAGCCTTTGCTGCCATTTCTTCTGCAATGGCTGAGAGGGCATCTTCCATTTCAGACTTCTCATCCTCTACTTTCGTCTCTTCAATGATTTCTTCTACAAATTTGTGCTGGACCTTCAGCTTTGGTGGCTCGATTTTGGTTTTCTGTATTTTAGTGGATGCTATTGTGACCGATGGTTGTCTGTGTGTGAATATGGGTCCAGTGATGCTTCCAGAGAAGGCACTGAATCTTGTCTCCTCACCCTCCAGCAGCTTCCTAAGGGAATTAGGAGGAAGAAAGAAAGTGAGCATAGAAACCCAACCTAAGGGACAGTATTTCCCTCTGTCAGCAGGATGAGGTCAGTGCATGTAGAATATGCTAGAGCAGACCAGCACCATCCATTGCTCACAGCCCAAGATCTGCTTTTCTCCCATCAGCTCTTTTGGTAAATTCTCATGGAGCAAGCACCTTTGGGCTTGCTTTGCATGTAGCAAGCATATCACCTTTAGCTGAGCAGTTGAAATTCATCCTTAGCATCAAAGAAAGTGATTAACTTCATAGGACGCATCATGACTCAGGTGAACTGAGAATGGAATGGACCCAAATGGAACACTGATGCTGAGACTCTCAAAGCCAACCAAACATATGCCCTAGCTCATTATGGGCACCCCACCTCTCTATATGGCTCAAAGCGGGAGGCTGCAGAGCAGTACAAGTCATATTAGGCAGCAAAGAGCTGCAGAGCTTATAATGTCTGTTTGCCTCAACAGCTTCAAGTTTACAGGGATCTGAAAGCAGATTTTTGTTTTGACTGTTTTTATATTCAAATGCATGTTTTTCATCTAAGCCTCTGACCCAGAAAAATCAGCAGTTCTGATGAGGGTTCTGAAGTGATGCAGAGAGACCAAAAGCCTGCCAGGTGATGGCAATAGCACACAGTTTTCCTGCTCCAGATCAGAGTGCATGACAAAGGAAAGTTGAACAAGAAAAGCAAGAGTGTTTGTGACAAGCAGATTAGCGCTGCCTGCTTAAACCATGATCAAGCAAAGCACAGCATCTCTCTCAAGTGAGAAAAGAGAATGGAAGTGACAAGCACCGCTTGCGTGGCATATGCAAAGTAAACAGGAATTAAAAATAAACTCGTCTACTGCAGAACAGGCACAGGATGCAGCACTGGGGTGCACTGTGCACACAGGGAGTTCTGCACTGTCAGAGAGAATGGGCTCCTTCTGGCTGCAGACACTTTTGAGTCTGTGCATTCTGAAAGGGCTGCAGTATTTCAGTCAAGCTCTAATTTGGCTCATGTTCAATGCATACAGATACTTCTCGCTAGTGGTAAAGCATCTCAGAGCAGCCTCTGCAGTGCTATTAATATTCCAGACATGCCCACAACGATCCCCCTGTACCTGTATGCAGCAATTTCGATATCCAGGGCCATCTTGACATTGAGGAGATCCTGGTACTCCCTCAAATGACGTGCCATCTCCCACTTCGTTCCTCTGAGCTCATTTTCCAGCTGATGGATCGTGTCCTGCAGCCGAGACAGAACAAACCATCATGACAAAGACATACAGAAAGGGAACGGGGAAAAAAAAAGTTTCAGCGCGACTTTCCTAAAGTCCTTCCTACCCACTGGGCGGCAGCAGCGGGTTGGGACCGCACCCCCGACCTCCCCCCCGCCCGCATCCCGCAGCCCCCAGCCCGCACCCCACTCCCCGCAGGACCTGATAGGTGGTGAGGTCGTTGTTGTGACGCTCCTCGATGTCGCTCAGCTGCCGCTCCAGCGACTCCTTGGTGCCGCGCACCGACTCCAGCTCGATGCTCTTGGACTGCAGCTGCCGCCGGTACTCGGCGATCTCCTCCTTGGCGGAGCGGATGGCCTCCTTGTTCTGCTCCGCCGCCTCTGTCAGCTTGGCGTAGCGGCACTTGAACCACTCCTCGGCCTGGTGCATGTTGTGGTCGGACTGGCACTCCAGCTGAGCGCGGATCTCCTTCAGCGCCGTGGTCAGGTCCGTCTTCAGGTAGTCCTTCCTCTCCACCGTGGCGTGGGACGCCTGCAGCTGGGCCAGCAGCTCGGCCACCTCCTCCTCGTGGTTGCCCCGCAGGAAGGCCACCTCGTCCTGCAGCGACTGCACCTTCTTGTCCAGCTCCGCCCGCATCAGCGAGGCCTCCTCCATCTCCTTGCGCAGGGCGCGGATGGTGGCCTCCGTCTCATCTCGCAGCCGCGCCTCATCCTCGAAGCGCTCCCGCAGCCGCTGGATGTCCTCCTCGATGTGCTCCGAGTCCAGCTGAATCTGCGCCTTCTCGTGGCTCACCTGCTCCAGGGCCCCGCGCAGCTCCCGCAGCTCCTGCTCGTAGGCGTCCCCCAGCTGAGCCCTCCCGGCGTGCTTCTGCCGCAGCGCCGCCAGCTCCGCCTCGATCTCCTTGTTCTGCTGCTCCAGGTAATGCACCTTCTCGATGTACCCCGCGAAACGGTCGTTCAGCCCCTGCAGCTGCTCCTTCTCGTTGGAGCGGCTCAGCTTCAGCTCGGCCGCCCCGTTCAGCAGCGAGGACTGGCTCACGTCGAGGCTCTCTGCGGAGCTCAGCACGGTGGAGCCGTAGGCGGTTCGCGGAGCCCCGAGGTTGGTGCGTTTGTAGGACGAGGACACGGTGCTGCCGGAGCCCCGCGACCACGACTGCGAGCGGAAGCCGCTGGACGGGGACGCGCTGGCCCGGCTGTACGTGGCGCGGGTCTCAGTCATCACCCTGCGGTACGAGGGGTTGCCCAAGGGCTCCATGGTGTAGCTCATGGCGGGGGCACTCAGGGGGTGGCGGGCGGAAGCGCAGCGCTGCTCTGGCCGCCGCTGCCCCTTTTATAGCCCCGCCGGGCGGCTCCGGGGCGGCCCCGCACACGTGTGCGAGGATGTGTCCACCCCCGGCCCTACCTCAGCTCCGCCTCTCAGCTCCGCCCTCCCTTCCGCGCCTCCCTCATCCCATCCCTACCCGGCCCCCGCTCACTGCTCCCGGCTCCCCGACCCCCGCTCCCCCTTCCCCCTGCACCCTCTTTCGTCTACACTCCTTCCTTCACCCTTTCCCCCTTTCCCACTGTTTCCCATTCCCTATTCCCCATCCTCTTTCTCCTTCCCCTATCCTCATTCCCCTCTTTCCATCCTCTTCTCTCTTCCTCTTTCTCCCTTCTTCCCTTCTCCGTGTTCCTTCACTCTTGCTTCATTTCCCTTCTCCCCTTTCCTTCCTTTAGACCTTCACTTTCTTTCTCCTTTCCTTTCCTTTCCTTTCCTTTCCTTTCCTTTCCTTTCCTTTCCTTTCCTTTCCTTTCCTTTCCTTTCCTTTCCTTTCCTTTCCTTTCCTTTCCTTTCCTTTCCTTTCCTTTCCTTTCCTTTCCTTTCCTTTCCTTTCCTTTCCTTTCCTTTCCTTTCCTTTCCTTTCCTTTCCTTTCCTTTCCTTTCCTTTCCTTTCCTTCTTTCTTTCTTTCGTTCTTTCTCCGCCCCCGCAGAGGCCATGGCGCAGCGCAGCGCGGTGCCGGCCGCGATCGGCGGAGCCCGCAGGGTAGGGCCGGGGCCGGGATCGGGGTTTCAGCACCACGGACAGCTCCCGCGGGGCTCCGCCGTTGGCCCCGGGCGGGGGGGGTTGAGTAGAGGTCCCAAGGGCAGCCCCCTCCTCATCTCCCTCCACCAACTCCCCCTCCCCACTTCCCCCTCCTCAGGCAGTGGCTGACATTTGAAGGTCAAAAAAGTGTCCGGGGAAGGGATACTGCGTGGGCAACGGACGGCTTTGCAGCACTGCAAGCGCTTTGCCTCCCTACGGGGTAGGGGCTGCAGGCGGGGCAGTGCTGGAAAGCTCCCTGCAGTCCTGGCTCTTGGTTCTTTCTCTCGCTTTCATCTGCTCTTTTCCTCCCCCCCCTGCACGTTTCCACATAACGCTTGGTGCATTGCTTAGAAATGAATTCCCCTACTTTGAAACATTGCTAAGAATAACGTTTACATGGTGCAGTAGACTTTCTGTGGGCTGCATACGGTGACTTGCACTAGCTAACAGCCAGACTTTGAACTCCTCGTGGATGGATCAGCTACATGAGCAGTGGATTAGTAAACTGGAAAATAAATAAATAAATAAATTGCTGGTGCTGGAAAAGGCACTGCACTGCTACAGCTCCATTGCATTGCAAAGCTGCAAAGCTGAGGGGTTTAGGTTTTAACTCCTCATTTGGAAAGGTGCTGAAAACGTATGTCTGCCTGTGCTCAGCAATCTGTGAGTTTTTAAGGTGATTTGCTAAGGGACAAAATCCTTCCTCAAAACTGCCTTTCGGCACACATAGCTCGTGCTGCTGCTGCTGCTGTTGTGGAGAGTTGGGGAAGTCTGAGGGACAGGGTTAAACTTTGCAAACCACATGGAGTGCCGGACCTCTGCTGGCTCATTAATATGATGCTGTCATAGGACTGCAGCACTGCAGTCGGTGGAGAAGTCAGACCTATGAGAGGTATCTGCTGGGCTGTATTTGCTGGCATGGGCAGCCAGATCTGCTGTGTAACCTCTCTGGAGTTTTATATGGCAAAGAGAGATAAGGTTTTCTGATAATCAAAGCAATCATGGATACTAAATCTGTCCCATTAATTTTGGTAGTTTTCTCCATAGGCAAACAGCATTCCTTTTGATTTGATTGGAAGTCAAAAGAAAAACAGTGTCTATTATGGCATTGCACTTTCTTTCATTTTAGAGAAAAAAGATAAGTTATGAGCTGGTTTATTGCCCTTTTTTCCACTGATAAGAAAATATATGGGGGGGGGTGTGAGGGGGGAGAGAAGGCAGAGCGTGCTTTTATATGTATATAAAACTTACAGGAAAAGCAAGCATATGGTTAACAGAAGTGCTTGGCAATTTTTATTATCCTTTTAATGCTCTGAAAACAAATTAATGGAGTTGAACAGCAAGTAAGGAGGGGCAGCTGAACTTAGTAATAGAATTCCCTTTAATTAAATACATTGAGGCATGGATTGTTTTAAATCCATTTACCCCATATGCAAAGTGAATTGTTGCTTTATAATCAAGCAGCGATAGCACTTGATTTATTTACTGCATATTGAAATCCAAGCAGTGCAATCTTTTATTGAATACAATAATATTCGTACTATTGACTGCTTTAAAAATTAAGGTATTCAGATGAGAAAAGTTTTTATTCATGCAGGCATTTACAAGCATGTAGAGAAATCCTGAAACACAGTACATAGTTTTCATTTAAAATACATTCTTGTCATGTATTTATGATCAGAATGAGCTGCAGGTGGGCAGGGCTCCTGCTCCGTGATCCTGAAGGTGATCTGAAGGTTAGAATGAGTCAGGGAAATCAGCTGGAAAGATTGCATTGCTTCTGATGAGCAACCAACTCCTTTTTATCCGTATCCCTTTTGGAGATTTTCAAATGAAGACGAATATTTCTGCTCATGGAGAACTTTCTGCCTCCAAGTTTAACAAGAGCTGCTGCTTTGGGGCAAACAACAACGCAATGGAGCAAGGCATGGGAGGAGCAGGCAGTGCACAGAGCTGGGGATGGCCCGCATTGATTCCTAGCTTGATTACACACTTCTGACAAACCTGCAGTAAAGAAATGCTGTAGAAGGATGGCACTGAGTTCTGCAGGTTCCTTAAAAAAAAAGGGAAACGTAGCACAGGAGGTGGAGCTGCACAGCAGCCTGGCTGCTTCCAGATAAAGGGGTTTAAAATGTATTCAGTGATGATGGACTAATTTCAACAGCTTTTAAAAAGTGATAAAATCAGATAAGGGGTTCTTATTTATTTATTTTTTATGGAGAGACAACCAAATGAAGAGCACTAGGGAGGTCATCCAACTGAGATGGGAGGAGCTATCAAAAATATTTACCAGTTTAAAGACAGTTTCTCTTAGTAAGTGGCTCCTGTTTGTAATACAAGTCAGACTTAAGCTTAAGCTCAAGACATTTAAGCCTAAGTAGGTATTAATGATATTCATGCAAAGGTATAACCAGTGGGAATTGTGTCACGAGAAGGAAGAATAAAGCAATGGGAGTTTGGTCCCCTCCTACATCCCATGGCAGAGGGCAGTGTCAGTCATTGTGACCCTCACTTCTGCCAATCTGCATCAGCCAAAGACCTTGGTGTCCTGGCATCTTATCTGATCACCATAAACTGTGAATAAATAATGGCCCAGATAATCAGCTGCCATAAATTGGTCCCGTTCCAGTGGCGTCAACAGAACAAGGACACTTCAGTCTGACTGAGGATGCCCTAATAACATTTATACAGCAACAGCTTTAGAAGAAAACATTTAGATTTATGCAACAAGGGCCTCATCCTGTATATATCCTATATATATGTTGCTGGATACCTTCAGTCTCATCCATGCAATGAAGGGGACGCAATGTTGATCCATGCAATGCAAAGGGAATGAAACAAAAAGGACTCAATTGTGGGCATTTTGCTTTGGCACATCTCAGTCTCACTGGACGTGGGGATGAGCACAGCCCAAACAGCAGGGGCTGTTTGGTAACACACCACAGCACAAAGCACTGAGCACTTGTGCTTTGAAAAATTTATACCTGTTTTCCTTCTGCTCTGCATTGGAATTTCTCAAGGCAGAGCTCCAAGACAGCAGTGTTTGCCTAATGCCATCCCACTTTACACTGTTCTTGAGACAGTGGTCTCATTTCAGAGCCTTCAATCAAACATTTCCAGATGCTTGCAG
The DNA here is from genome assembly GCF_016699485.2 of Gallus gallus. Classification (NCBI taxonomy): domain Eukaryota; kingdom Metazoa; phylum Chordata; class Aves; order Galliformes; family Phasianidae; genus Gallus; species Gallus gallus. The sequence goes on from NC_052553.1 coordinate 1,016,575, forward strand.
TATTTTCTTCATGCAGGAACGCATTGTGTTGCATCTGAAGGGAATACATTTCTGAAAGCACAGTCCTAAATCAGCATTTACATTCAGTTTATGGAGATTCCTTACGAATTTCTGCAGATCATCGTTAAGCTCATTGCTGCTATTCCCTTTCCTGGATTTATTTGCTGCAAAAGCAGTTATACTTACAGAGCTGAGTTTCATTCCATGTCAACACCAAGAAGGATCTCACAGCTAGGAGCTTACTTCAGTAATTCGCTGACTTAAAACAGCCAAACTTTGACTGTATCACCTACGTTTTTCATCAGTGTTTTCCTTGCGTTTTTAAAACACTGCACTGCACATTTGTTTTGTAACTTCTGTAATGCAGTGCTCCAATTCATGACCACTCCCTGCTCTGTTTCAAGGGGCCAATTCTCCAGGCTGTGTGAATTCACAAAGGAGAAACATGGCAACTGGAGACTGCAGTGGAGGACTCCAGTAGAGTGGTACAATGAAAGATGCTCAATAAAAGCTTCAGATCCTGCTGTAAATCAGTGCAGCTTTCTAAGGCGCTATGTGGCATGATGGCATTCACCCGGGTGAGAGAGAAAAGGAGATTTCGTGCCTTCATCCTCATGGCACACATCCATCTTCCCATGTTCCACCAGCAGATTCAAGCAGCCCTGCCCACCATGATCCAACTGGATGCTCAACTCAGTTCTGCTTTTTCACACTGCCCTTGGACCAATCAGCTGCAGAACTGTGATGAACTTGCTATGAGAAATGCAGATCCAGTGCACAAATGAGCTTAGTGACAATGTTTCTAAAGCAGTGTCCATGGACATTAAACAGAAATTGGAAATCTTGATTCCTAGCAAAGAATTATTTGTAGATTCCCATAGCAGAAAAGCCAAAACGTGACAAAGCACAAATAAAATTGTCTGGAACAGCTTTTTTAGGTAGGAAGTCTGGAGGTGAAGGTTAAGACATAACCCACAGTGAATATGCACCTTTGACAGAAAGGGAATGAGCTTAGGTGACAACACTGAGCCTCAGTTTCCCTCCTGGTGCTCTTCTACAGCATCAGCAAAACAGAGATGACCCCCAGTGCTATGGCTCTGTTATGATGTGAAGGATCAGCTCTGCGCTGCAGCCCAGGTGAAGAAAAACTCCATTTTAATTGGCTTAGATGGAAAGCAAAGGAAATAACTTATCCTTGTTCCCTTGGCGCTTCTATGCTCTGCTCAGCTTCGTGGCTCATTGGTCATTTTCCCTCTGTGTATTATTATTATCTGACGCTTCAAACAGCTCTGCCCTGAAAGTCGCCGCACAGAAAATAGCACAGGTCAGGGGAGCGGTCTTTTGGTGATGAAGTGATCAAAAATAGCTCTTCCTACCTAGTTTTGAGAGGTTTTTTCCTGCCCTTTCCTTTCTAAAAATATCACTTTGAAAGGTCTCCGTTGCTTCCTTCTGCAGGCACTTTTCCTGAAGCCATGTGTAGCATAGGGTGTCACATTAAAGGGTGATGCTCTGAGTGCATGGACATCCCTCTGCAAGCAATCACTAGGCTATATATGGCAGCTGTTCCAGTTTGTTTGTGGGGTTGGCTCCTTTGTATGCATTTGGGTTTATCTCCTGTGTTCTATCAGCTTTTGCTTTAGTACTTTCTGTGCAAAAAGCAATCGCTGCATCCTGCTTCTTCACTGTGACATTTGACTTCTCTTTCTTCTATTGACTCGTGCACTTAAATATGGATGATTCTCATGTTAAAAATAAAAAAGCCTGATGCAAGAAAACACGTTCTCCCTGCTAGTCTAATTTGTATCTAGGTTAATTGCTTTCCTGGTGGATGTTTAATTGATTCACATAGAGAAGCCCAATGGAAAGCTGTATGATGTTGAGGACTCTTTATAACAGCAGTGACTCCCTTTTCTTTTTAATTAGTCCTAAAGAAGGAGGCTACCTGATGGAAGGCTACGGAGATCTGCTAGGGTTGATGTTTTGGCCTTTTCTTGCTTAGATTCTGTACATAATGATGGTTTATTTTTTTGATGCAGACCTCTACAGTGAATGCTGAGCAGAGATGGAGTGGTTTTTCAGGTAAGGACCTTTTATAGCAAAATGAAGAAACAAGGGACCATGAAAGTGGCCTTGATCGGAGGCCTTACCATGTGCAAAGGCTTTATGGGTAGAAAATCTGAGAATTTCATGCTCAAAATTATCAGTTTGTCTGAGCAGCCATCCAGTGATTCTACTTTCCATCCAATTACAACAGCATGTTGATATTTTACCTCTTCACACTCATTGCAATGTCCTGTTTGGCTTCCTGGCCTAAACAAGTGCCTACATCCATTGAATATTGCTGGGACCACACTGCAATCTGCAAGTGTACAACTGCATGAGGGCTTCACTTACAGGCTGCTGTAGCAATGGGGCCAACTATTATTTGTTGTCCACATTTCACTGCATCACCTTTTGAAAGTGTTCCTTATGCACCCATGAACTGAGAACACTGCCCAGTGTCTTTCATGGTAGAAATGTGCAGTATGCATATCGAGTTCCTGATCTCTCTTTGAATTTAATAAGGAATTATGGGGACGGGCGTGCTTTGTAAGGTATTCCTTCCATTTTTAAGACTGCATACAGAAATCTGAGCTGCTTTTTAGCCAGAACGTCAGCTCAATTTCTCCAGTCGTATAACATCTAAAGAATATTCTCAGTAGAAATATCTATAAGCTGATTAGGAGGGGAGCAATAAATACAAATCAAATCGAATCACGCAGACTCTTGCAGGAGGAAAATCAATAATTTTAGTAATACATTTTGCAAACTCATTTTATTGTTAAAAAAAAAATATGTATATCTATATATAGCTCTCTAGAAGTCTTGATGAAGCAATCCTCCTTCTTGTCTCAAGGCTCTCAGCTGCATTAAAGCTCAGAAGTTTTCAAAGAGATTTAAAAGCCGTGGGGTCAATGTAGAGCAAGTTGGAGTGTGCAGAATATACACACGGGATGGACCAGAGGTGCCCATCCAAAGGTGCACTGCCCCATCCAAAGGGATAAAGCACGAGAGAGAGGTTTATAGGGAGCTGCCTGTGGGAACTCTGAAATGGTTTCATAATGTGATTTGAACATGAAAAACAACAAAGGTAATTTTTAGTGTTGTATTTTTTTTTTGCCATTGGTGACTGTTTTGGATGATCAATCACTTGATTCTATCAATGACTCTGTAGATATGCGGTAAGACAGGAGCTTGTTTTCAATTTGGGATGGAAGGAAAGGTCTTTGAAAACATGTTTTTCTAAATTTGGCAGTATAAAATGTAATTATATATTCATTGGGAGAATTACATTCGTTGGAGTCCTGGAGCATTTCATTGCTCTGAGGCTCCATTTCTGCCCTATATGTATTTGTCTGCTCATCTATCAGCACATTCCCCACTCTGACTTCTTTTCTTTCTCTCCCCCCATTAAAGGTGAGCATGAGAAGGACCCGCAGGTATATAAAAGGTATCAGAGTACAGAAACTCAAATGAATGTCAGCAATGCTGTGATCAGAGGTGCTGCAAGACCATGACATGCAGATTTGGTAGAATTTGCTTCATTGCTTTTTATTTTTATTCTTATTTTCAATTTTTAGATTAGCCTTATATCTTCACTAAGTGGCTCCATCACGATTAAATGCATTTAGAAAACACTTTCCTAAAAGAATGTGAGTTATCACCTATGTATTTCAAGGTCATCTTTCAATTTTCATTATCGTCCCTTGAATGGCTCCTTTCGTTGGCATTGCAGGTTATGTCTGAATTTTTGCCAGACTTAAATGTACGTTTTAGAATTAAAGAATAAAGCAAACAAAAGTCCCCCAACCGATCTCCTAACCCGATTTTCTTTAATAGCCAATGGGAATTATTTAATGTTTGTGGAGCCTGAGAGGACGCTTTATCTAATAACCCCATCTCTTCTGATATGCCATAGTCTGTTCTCATTCCTTCCCCCATGTCACTGCCTTGAGGTGACCTCTCACTCATTATGCCAGCAGTCATGATTACACAAGTTCCAGTGACTTACACTGCTTTTTTCCTACTGATTTTTCCCATTTCAAAGCAGTGCCCTCTTGTATTGATAGTAGAACCACATCAATTCTGTAGGTGCTGCTGTTCCCTTGTCCCTGTGTTGAGAAATGTCAAAATGGTGAATTTTGTCTTGGGATGCAGCATCAGTGAGCTAGGGGTCCTGCCTGCCCATGGTAACGTTTCTCAGCATTTCTATGCTCTCTGGAGCCACCAGCTCTCTCCTTTGTCCCTAGAGTGGCATTGATTGCTGATGTCAGCCATACACTGCTTGTGCTTTGAGTGGAATTCAATGGGAGTTTCCCTGAGGTCGGGCTTGGGCAGTCAGCAAGATTTCACTGGGATTTAATGATCTTGTCCAAGGTAGAAAACAATTGATAAAGCTCACCTCTGGTTCAACAGACCTTGCACTGCCATAGATCATTCTCTTATCTTCCCCCCAGCCAACAGCTTATTCTGAATGAAATAGTCTATCCCGGTATCTCAGCCATTTGGGGAATCCAGGCACTTCCCATACCCTTTGTGTAGTAGGAAGAAGTGGTACCTGCATGCTGCAGCTGCTTGGTTGCAGCACATCAGGCTGTAATTTAGATTAATTGTGCAACTCCTTCCATCTGTGCTATGAGCACTGTTTGTACAACATAGACACAATCAATGGAATATCTTCTATTTGTGTGCAGAGCCAGTGAGCATGCTTTCAGTCTTCATCCAGGAGCAGCTATCTCAGTAACTGCAGTTCTTGCTAATAAAATCGTTATCCCAGTAAGGAGGTGGCGTGGTCTGCATGGTGGTCAGTCAGGACTCTGCATATGGGCTACCTGGTAGTAGAGAACTGCAGCTGCATCATTCTGTCTGGCTGTGCTCCTGTTCCTGCCTAATGAATACAGAGATAATGAGACTAATGAAACTGTCCTCATCACAATGCACTTGAGATGCACTGATGAGAATTGCTAGATTAAAGGCAGGCCTTCTTATCATCTCTCAGTAATGAGAGCAACTCATGGATGAAGCTCTCTCCTTCTGCCTCGATCTCATCTCTACCTCCCACAACAAAGCAGGTTTTAGTGGCGGTGAGAAGGGGTTGCCATGATGGTGTCCATTGAATGAGTGCTATTATGGACATAGACCAACGCTGTCAGCTCTTCCCATCTTAGGAAAAAAAAAGAGTTTGCTGGGCATCCATTGGATTTGTGAAATAAAGTCAGTATTTATAAACATCTTTTTCCTCTCCTGAATATTTTGTACAATTATTCCATCATCATCACCTCCGTTCCCACCAGAAATAGGGCTGAACAGACCTTTTATTACCCCATACAGAAAGATGTGGCTATTGCAAATTCTTACTCAAGGGGAAGGTGATCCAGCTGCCTCCAGCCCAGGGAGATCACTGCTCCATTTTCTGCATTGCCAGCAGTGATTGCTGCCCCTGGGGCTGCTGAGATAATAACTCTACCGTGCAGCATTCAGCACAGCAATTTGTTTACTCGTGTGGTGCATTTATTAGATTTTAATCTTCTCCATCTCTTTGCTAACCCTAATTATAGCAATATTTAAAAACGTCACTGTGAGTTTAGTGGTTTTGGAAACTTTTGTAAGGGGGGAATGAGCAAATTTGTTGGATCGAGTTTTTAGCGCGTTTCCATCTTAAGCCAAAACCACCCTTTCTGGTCTCGGGTTTTAATTAATTCACCTAATTGTTCAAACAGGTCTGCAAATCAAAAGGTGCGATATGAATGTTTCTGTCAAGATGAAAAGCTGTAATGAAAAATTAATGATTCTCATCAGCTGTCTGGCTTCTCTGATGCTTTGTCCTGATGCAGGCTGGTTGCAAGGAGAAATAACACTGGGACTCACGCCAAGCCGCTCTGCTTTGTCCAGAAGGAGACTCATTACATTTCGAGATGGTCAGCTTGGTTGGTTTCCCACCCAGCGCTCTGTGCACTGCCTTCAGCTCCTGGCTGGTGACTGACCTTGTGCAACTTCATTCTTGCACTGAATCCCCTTTGTAAGAACAGATTAATGACAGAGTTTGTTTATTGTCTGAATGCATCCCCAACTTCTTTCCCAAAGAACTGTGGAGCTGCATTCTCTAACCCTATCCCTGTTGTCATTAACAGGAGAGAAGCTGATGATGGCTGGTGCTGCTTTAAACATTGCCCCATGCAAGGCCCTCTATTTATTTATTTATTTTTTAAATAATTTACTGAAAAATAGTTGGATTCTTTTTGGATAGTCATTTTTCACCCATAGGAACTGCATTACCTCTTCAGAATATACAAAGGAAACACAGAATCATAGAACTCTCTTGGCTGAGAAATACGTCCATGATCATTAAGTCCAACTATTAAAATCATAGAATCATTAAGGTTGGGAATGACCTCTAAGACCATCTAGTCCAGCCACCAACCCATCCCCACTGTGCTCACTCATAGAATCATTAATGTTGGCGATCTCCAAGATTCCCAAATCCAACCCCAGCCCACCCCACCATGCCCACTATCCATGTCCTTCAGTGCCACATCTCCATGGTTGTACAGGGAAGTGACTCCCCATTGCTTTTGGCAATGTGCTCCAATGCTCGGCCATTCAAGAACCTGGCATAGTGCATTGCTTTGTACTTGGGCTGGGTGGTTTTAGAGCAAATTGAGTGGTTGAAAAGCAGAATTAAAGTGTTCTCCAGACAGAGCCAGACCTGCCTGAGTCAGCACGAGCTGGGCTGGAGTGTTCCTTCCAAAAATCCCAGCTACTGCTTGATGAATTAAACATGTCCCAGCCTTCTCTTCATCAGGGAGCTCACCACTATTCTGCTTTCTAGGCTTTTTTTTTTTGTTCCATCTGCAAAATCTAGACAGAAACTGGGAAACCCTTGGTGTGTAGCTTCTGAATGCTGAGGTTCTTCTGATTTCAGAGGAAAGGCAGCTGAGTGCAGGGGTGTGCATGTTCTTAGTTCCTGGTTGCAGGAGGGAATTTTCTCCTTTTCGTCCTTAAGAAAAGATGGAACACTGCTGAGCTGCACAGGAGCAGTGCATCAGATGTGTGAGCATCAGACGTCAATAGGAGGAGAGGTGTGGAGGATGTTCTGGGCGATAATGGATGTGTCTAAGTGATAATGGGCTTGGAGCATGATTAATGGTAATGGATAGCATTTATATGTAATGTAAGGAACATGTCCTGAAAGATATGAAAATAGGGTTGTTTTTTTTTTTTAAGATACAGAGTTTTAAGCTCTGAGGACTAGACACAGGAACTACTATGCAGTTATTTCATGCATTTTATCTATGGAAAAGCTCTGCTAATTAGAAGCTTATGAGGACTGGGAATTCGGTGCCCGGTTTTATTGTCATCATGACAAATGTATGACATTCCATCCACTTGGCAGTATCCTTAGGCTGATATGGCAAAATAGCAATTCTTAATTTGGTTTTGTGCATTGAAATCCAGCAATAGAGCTTAGATAAGACAAATAAAACTGAGGAGGAATTCTGCAGGGGGTGTAAAAAACCCAGGAAGGAGATTGCATGGGGGAATGAACCTGTTGAAGAACACTGGAGAAGCTATTCCCCTGACTCCAATGGCTCTGATGGCTCTGGTGGCTCTGATGGCAGATAGGGATGTTCTTGGGGCTGGAAATCTCAGATGCATTTGTTAAGCTGGAAACATCATTTTCCCATGCACAGTAACGTTACAATTCTTCAGAGTGATTGTGTGCAGTGCTGCTGCCCTTGCTGGCTTTGTACCTCCAGGTATTTATAGATGATGAACTATATGTCACGTTACTTCTCTGGTAACAAGACAAGGAGAGAAACATCTGTGTCTGCACCACAAAATAGTTGCAGTAGGCTGCACGCTGTGTATTGTTTGCCTTGATTTGTGCTCCTTTGGTATACATGTATTGATGCTCGCTGTATACTTCCCACAGAAAATCTCTTGGCTTGCAACTTGCCATGAATATTCATCAACCACATTTGAGACAACTTCCCTACTATGGCAAATAATTCATTATCTTTAATTCTGCTGTCTCGCGATTTATTTATTTTTTCCAAAAGAAAAAAGGCCATAGAGCTGTATGAGAATATTTTGAGAGAAGAGTTTCATTGCTGAATTCTTCAGAACTTCAATTTCACTGAATTGTGGAGGGAATTTGTATTTATGTATCTCACGTGCATTTGTACCACTTCTCAAGGGGTTGTGTGCTGGCCATCAAGGTTGTCTATTTATTGATGGAAGGGCTGCACAAATAGGGCTAAAGAGAATTATTTCGTTATAGTTAAGGATACAGGCACTGAGTTGTGTCTGGAAGAGCTTTCACTGCCCTGCTATTGCACTGTGGCTGCAGTACTGCATTCCCTCCTCCCTCCTGCTGAGCCGACACGAGGCGCAGAGCCCAACACACAGGGGAAGATCATTGATGAGCTGCCATGAGTATGCATGGAAATTAATGTGTGACACAAATAAAGGAAGGCTGAAGTGGTCCAGGAAAAGCCAGCAAGATGAGTAACAACCAAGGGCTTTTTTCTGCGGTGGCTGAATCTGACTCCGCAGACCTTTTGCCTCCCTGTTGATGGTTCCCATTAGATTTCCAACCATCAGCATTTTACAGTCCCCTTCTGCATTGACCCTAAAGACCAAAGCTTGAGATGGGATTAATAATAGCTCAGATTCAGCCCCATCTGCATTAGATGACTTCAGCTTCGCAGAGCCAATGCTAATTAAGCCCTTGGACCCAGCAATGTTAATGGCACAGCTTCCTTGATGTATTCTGAACAGAATTAGCTGAAGTGTTGCAGTGGGTGACTGGTCCCCAAGGGCTGCAGGGCATGGAGCCGAAGGGGAGGGTTGTGTCCCAGATTCTGCCTCCTCATTTCAGTTCTGCATGTTTCCCTTTGGGTAGGGGACAGCCCTTTCTGTCTTACCTCTCTGAAAACACAGGGATGCTCTTGCAGGGGACGTCACCACTCACACAGAGACCTTTCCTTTCCTTCTGCTTTTATACTTGATTGCTCTAATGCATCAGCACTCAATTTCTCTCCTTCCTGCCTGCCTCCTCTCTCCTCTCTGGTTATCACTGATCTTTTTGTTTGCTTACTGACTTTCTCTCCTATCTCTACCGCAGTGCCCAAAGCTCAGTGGACCTCTGTGCTATTTGCTGTGAGAAGCATCACACTCACACAACACAACCGTATTTATATAACACCCACAGTGTGAATTAAAAACTCACCAAGAGTATGTACTGCAAGACCAGCCTCCCTCTAATGATCCCAGTAACCCTCTGCATCCCCCAGTCTGTAGGTATGTCAATGGAAGGCAATGTGGTGCAGTGTGACCGTGCCCAGGGCAGCTCAGGCAGGGATGCTGCTCCCCACCATTTTTCATTAATCATCCTCAAAGAGATTTAAAGGGGAAGCAGAAGGGCTCAGTAACTTTATGCCTCTTCCTCAGATGGAGACATTGAGCCAAGAGAAGTATGAGAATTAGAAAAACACAACTTAGCGAGTCTTGTGCCCTGCCCGTTAGGAAACACTTCCATCTGTTCTACAGGGAATCAGACACAGATATTCCACCAGATAAGCTGTTCCCATCTCTTTTGTCAGTGCTGGCATAATTACAGTACTTTGCTGGCACATTGCTTGGGAATTACAGGCAGATCCTCTCCAGCATAGTGGGAACAGGCACATCACATGCTCCATGTTCCTGTCTAGAGGCTGTTGGCAAACCTCGACTTGGAGTCAATCAAGGCAGGATTTTATAACTACTTCTAACCCCACCCCCTTCTCACATCCCTTATTTCCATCCTTCAAAGCAGGATGATTCACATGGTATAGTAACCTACATTTGGCTTGGCACCACTTAGGGGCTATATATAGAGGACAGAGTCACCCAGCTCCTCCTCATTGATCCATTTTGCTTTTTTCCAGGCATGCCCATGGTTCAGAGGGGAGCTGGGAGGTTAAAAAAGCCATCCGACATCAGGTTTGGTTCGGGTCTGCTCCAGGGCTTAGGTTGGGTTGGTACCTTTTGTGGCATCCACAGCTATGGAAGAGTTCTGAGTGCACCCTGAGTGCTCTCCCTGCAGCAGCCATCTCTCTCTGAGCTGTTTCAGACAGAGAGCATAAAAATATGGGCAGGCAGCATTGCAGCACTCTGCAGTGGGGAGCAGGCAGTCAGTTCCCACTGGCAGATGTTGGTTTGTGTATTTCTGTGTGGGTGTAATGGCTCTGCTGTTATCTTTTGCACCCCGAGCAGCACCAGACTGTCCACAAAAGTGTGCCTTATTTTATTTTTCTAATTCAGTTTGTCCTTTCACATCAGCTGCAGGAGCCTTTGTTTCAGTGGCTTCCCAGTGGGAAATACTGCCCTATGTGCCCCGATAGAAAATAACCCATTGACAGCACCGGAGGGAAAGCCCAGCTGATCTCCCCCTTGGCCCCTCCCCAAAACTTGGCCTCTCTATTCCCAGGTCACCATGCAGGGGACAGCAGCTGTGCTGCTAAAGGAGCTTTATCGACACAGCTGCGATGTTCCATGGCCCAGTGGCTCTGGGACCCCACCTGCAGCATCCTCACATGCATCCCAATGAAAGCATCACCAGGGATGGGGTGAGGGGCATCTCCAGTCCCTCCATCCGCTCATCAATCAATGCAGCATGTCAGGGAGGCTCTTGATGAGAAAGCTATTGGGAAGGTGAGGTTTCACTAATGGCAAGCACAGTGCTACAAGGGGAATTCAGCCTCTGGCTTTTAGCTGGGTGATTCTCATGTCAGACAAGGGGCAAAGACAGGATGAGCTTTGTACGTATGAGAGGTAGATTTTCCATACTTCTGACAGCTCTTTTTGCTCTGTTACACCAATCCAAAAAGAATGGGGAATGTTGTACCCTGTCCTGCAGACCCTCAGCCCAAGCACCCCATGGTGGCCCCACTCACCAGGGTTGCATCTCCCACATCAGACCCCAGCTTTGGGAAATCATTGCCATGCACTGCTCATGCTTTTAATACAAAGGATCAAAGGAGCTGGAGGGAGGATGAAAAAGGTTGCTTGCAGCTTGCTTGCCTTTCTCTGCATGCACTTGTCAAAAGAGGGATGAATCAGCCTTTAGGACACCAAAATCTTGTTAGGGAGGGGGTGGTTTTGTTCTCTATCCTGCTTGATGTGTTCTTTGGGATCCTGCACAAATCTAAACTCCCTGTTTGCAAAATGCAGGTACCAGTAACACTCTCCTTAGGGAGTTCCCGGGAGGAGAAATGCATTAGGCAGCGTTGGACCCCAGACGTCCTGCTTGGTTCATAATGAGTCCTCTGTGCACAGCTTTATGGTATATCTCATTCCTGTAGAACTGAAATATTACAGCGTGTGTCAGGCCAAAGCTTGCTTTCCTGCCTGCAATGTTTTATTGCCTGCTGGAGCAGACTCTCCCCATCTCCCATTAATCAGAAATGTCTGAGTCATCTGCAGCCTGCTGACCACAACGAAAAGCCCAACTGCGGGGCCGGCACCAGCGCTGATAAACTTTGTCTGCAAGCACACAGTGGGGAGGGTCCTCACGTAGCACAAATCAATGGCTGGCAGGGTAGGGAGAGGATGAAACAGGCACCAGATTGAAGGCAAAACAATAGGGTTTCTGCCTCCTTCTTGCAGCCCAGCTTGTCCTGTGCTGTCCCCATCCCCGACGCTGTGATGCCTTGGGATGTCAAACCCCTTCCATTGTAGCAGCAGCTGTGCAGGAGCCAGAGGTCAGCGCTTGTGGCCGTTGCTCCCACTGGAAAAAGCAATCCCACCAACTTTTTGATTGACTGCACAGTTTTATGGGCAAAGCTCAACACTATTCCCTGCTGGTATTGATTTTGATGCCTGGAGCAGATGGGCACAGCAGGTAAGGTTTGGGGATGAATGCATGTCACAGAGCGGCGATCGCAGGGAAACCCCCACGTGTTTAGGCTCAGAATCCCTGAAAGCAGCCATTTGTGCAGAGCTGCTGCCGGCAGCAGATGCTGAGTTGCCACACATCAGCGTCAGTTGGCAAATCTGTTGTGGTTTTGAGGACTTCCCAGTTTCCAGGGGAAGACCAAGCCCATATGGGACCACTCCCTGCGAGCTGCCAGCCCCAGCAGGATTTCAGTTTGGGACTGAGCATCCTTCGTCACCACCAGACCTCACCCAGGGGCAAACCTCCCCTCACAGCATGGCCTGTGATGGGAGCAAAGCTCCTGCGCAGGAAAACATTGCTTTTATTAAAGGTCTCACTTGCTCTTCAGGCACACTGCCCTTTCCGAGCATTGCTGCTGCATTGATGTATTATTCTCATTCTCTCTCCTGCCCTGACACATTGCTGGCAGGGTGTTTTCTTTACTGGGCATCACTCGGTGAGAAAGCGGGGCTTGGATGTGCATCAGCGCTCATTAATCAAACGAGTTCAGCTGCTGCTGTGCTGCAGCCTGGTGGCTCTTTGCCTTCTGCTTTTTTTATTGGAGAGGCAGAGCCATGGGGACCTCCTGGGATGGGGGCAAAGCCAACGTGTGTGATGGGACCACTCCCCCCCCCAAGGACACTGCGGAAAGGGAGCACAGGAGCAAGCGGGATCCTCCTTTAAAATGTGCTGAGTTGTGGGGTAGGTTTTCCCTTTTAAAGAGACAAACACAAGAAATGCACCTTAATGGCAAAGAAATGCACCTTTCCCTTTCCGTAAGATTAAATGCTTTTGTGTAATTGTGCATTAACCTTTGATCCTGCATTAGGCTGCTGCCGCCTTGCACCCTCGATGCTTTTAAGCCAGGATTGCAATTAGCCAAAGTGGCTCCTGACAGCCTTCCAGGCAGCCTCCAGGGCTGTGCTCCCTTGGGGGGGGGGATGGATCACCGCTGCTGGTTTCTGGGGGCTGGCAGAGGGGCTCCTTCCCTGCAGGCTGACCCTAAGTGGGGGCTGTTGTGTGCAGGGGGGTTCAGTGTGGCTTTTGGCCCAAAGAGCTTCCTGCTCGGATGCGTTTCTTTGCCACTCTTCCACTCCCACAATTAGATTACAGCAGTGCAGGGACCCTCCCCTGGGTCTTATGTACAGCAGGGATATTTATAGGAAAAGCTTTTTAATAGCCTAAGTTGAAAATCCGGTTTAAAGCAAGCCCATCCCCAGGTAATTAAATAACCCAGCAATGATTAAGAGTACTGATCTGGCACTTGAGCCTCCTCCCTCTTCTGCATATGAGAAACATTCTGGGTGAAATATCCCAAATTCTCCGTTCAAAATATGTTTTCTTTCTTTATTCTTATCATAAACTCCATTTACAGGAAAGCATTAAAGTCCCTCCCGAATGGCTTTTCTCTTTTTCCCTTCGCAGACTGATGGCAACTAAGAATGAAAACAAAATGTCAACGCCAAGGACTGATTGCAAATGTCAGTTTCCATGCAGTTATTTCCCAAGCTAAATTCCCTGTCAGTGTTACATATTAGAGTCCATATCCTTCAGTAATCAAAATGTTTATTTGGTAATAAATGTTAATCACCAGAACTGATATTCACTTTTTAATTATATGGGCTCATGTAGAAGGAATGTTACATTTCCATCAGTGTATAACAAGGCTTAAACACTCCATTTCATTTTACTGAGGTTGCATATTTGCATAGGATAGCACATCAATGCAAACCTCTTCTGTCAAGAAACTCTGTGCCTGGTCCAGGTACGTCTGACATCAGTAAGGGAGTTTTCATACATATTTATGCAAGTTGGATTCAGCCTTCAGCCCAGGGATACAGCACAAGGAAATAAATGCATGTGGAAAACGAGCAGCCTAATTTTGGTGCTGGTTGTTGAGAATACAGAGATTACCTATCACTAAAAGATGTGCTTCGTGCTTTGAAGGCTGCATCTGTTGTTTTATATCACACATTAAAAAAAAAAAAGCAAGGGAAGTGTGTGAAAGATGCTGCTGTGCTGCTTTGGGCTCCGGGGCTCCAACAGAGAGGAGCTTCTTGCAGGGATTCTGCCTGGTTTCCTAACAAAGAGATCAGAAAGTGTTTGTGCCGGGTTTTGTGGTCTTTGGTTTTCTTTTGTGTGCCAAAATTGCTCTGATTTTCCCCGTGGGAAGGCAGGCTCAGGGGTGCCTTGAACTCCAGTAAGAAGAATTGCTCGGTCCACGCGTCCCTCGCTTGGGCAATCTAATGGGGATGGCTGCTGTTCAATCACAGGAGCTGTTTACCTCTGGAAGATCCTGAAGGTCAAACTGCAGCTTCTTGTGTTGCTTTTTTCCTTTTCTCTTTTTCTTTTTGTGCAGCCAGAAACGAGCAGATCACACCGGGACTGCACCTCCTTGTGACTGCTGGCAGCATGGATGTTTCCAAAGGTTTCCCACTTGTCCCCTATTGCTGCCCAATGCCCCACAGTCCGTACGTATCCCATTCGTCATGCAAGAGCAGAAAGAAATCTGATATCCAACGCCTGTCCTGAAATAATGAGTCATAGAATGGTTTGAGTTGGAAGGGACCCTTAAAGGCCATCTGGTTCAACTCCCTGAACTGAACAGGGACACCCACAGCTCCATCAGTGCTCAGAGCCCCATCTCTTTGACCCTGAGTGTCTCCATTGAAGGGGCATCCGCCACTTCTCTGAGCAACCTGTACCAGTGCCTCATCACTCTTACTTTAAAGAGCTTCTTTATATCCAATCTAAACCTCCCCTCTTTTAGTCTGAAGTCATTTCCCCCTGCCCTGTCACAACAGACCCTGCTAAAGAGTCTGTCGCCTTCCTTCTTACATCACTCCTTTAGGAACTGAAAGGTTGCTACCATGAAAGAGTCCTAACAGTGTTTGGCATCTGCTGCTGGTTCTTGGGCACTGACTGCATTGTTTCCAGCTTATTAGCCACCAAAGGGAAGAACATCACCTCCTTGTGCATCAGCTGTTCTGTTTGCAAGCACTCAATCATATTAGTAAAATGCTTTGGGATTGAGAGCCATAACAGCTCCTGTCAGCAGTGCGGGATTGCTGGATGCTGCAGTGGAAGGCTGTGATTTCCCAACCAGACCCCATTGGATTTTCTATGCTTAAATTTGTTCCCTTAAATTCTTTGCTGTTAAAATCAGCTTTGTTAACAATGTGACTTTCAGCTGGAATTAGAGTTTTAATTGACAGGCGGCCACTTAGTGGTTTGTACTATTTGGTAAACCTCACAATTAGCCATTTGTCCCCTGATGTTTCAGTGATTATAAGAGGATAGAAATGTTGGCTCTCCAACCAACCATCACACGAGTGATTAACAGAGCATCAGCCTTGCTCTTCTATGGAGGCTTGATGGGAATAGGAGAGTATTTATTGTCTTCCTGAAATGAAGTCGGAGGTAAAAGTGCTGCAAGATGTCTTGGCAATTTGCTCTTATCTTGTCTGATGTGTTGAGTTCAGGAGACAAATAAAAAGCAGCTGGAAGTATTTTGGTACACACAATACATTTTGGAAATTGAGCTGTAAGAGGGAGCACTGAAGGTTAGACACTGACGTCTTGATCCTGCTCAGGAGGCAAAAATTCAAGCTGGGATTTCTTGCTGAACCATCTGCAAAATTACCTCTGAGTCATGGCATGATGATCCGTATCTGACCCGTGGTGCCACCTAATTTCCATGTGGCCTTTTCCTGCAGCCTGCTGGCATGTCAGCTGCATTGAGGGGCTGCAGCCACCCATGGTGGGCCTTTTCTTGATGGAAGTTTGAGGGATTATAGCATAAAACGGGAAGAAAGTTATTCTGCTTAAGTGCAAGGCACTGAAGGGTAAGAAGACACGTATAGACATGCTGAGATTTCACCATCAGGAGATTTTGGGAGGTGATGAGTCTGGCCTGATGTTGGTCTGCTTTTGCAGAGCACCCAGCACAACCCAGTGAGCCCAGTAACACTCACAGCCATTGAACAGTGGGCAACTGGGAACCAAAGTGGAGCTGGAGTCACCATTCCTGGAGGTAAGAAATGTCTAGAAGTAGTGCTTACGGACAGGCAATATTGGTGGTAGGTGGACGGTTGGACTAGATGATTTTAGAGGTCTCTTCCAAGCTTCATGATTCTATGATTCAAAGGAATGAGTCCTCAACGAGCTTCAACGTCAGGACGGCGTAATACAAAACCTCACACAAGTCATGTGTCGAGAGGTGCTGGCCTGGGAGCATTAATTTCATCCTCTGTGAGCAAACCTATTGAAGGAAAAGGTTCATTTTCACAGTCACTTTCCCAGCTGTAACTGTGCTCCGACTGCTGTGGAAATTTACCTTGCAGGGTTCGATTCACAGCAATTTTGGAAGCTTGTATAATAATTTGCTTCTATTAATACCATTCACTGCCCCACTGCCATTTGTGTGATGGACACATCTGCAAGTCACAGATGGAGAAATATCAGAAAGGAGAAAATTAGAATAACATGAAGAGCCCAATTTCAGCCCACGTAAACCCAACTGGAAAGCTGGAAGGAGAGCACTTCCTTAAGCTGCTCAAGACCAAATAAAAGCACACTTAGAGTCACTGGGCTACATTTGGGTCAATGCAGGGCCAGATCAACGGTCCCACGGACAGCAACATGAAGCCTGCCAGAAAGTCTTTGCACTTTATCATTCTGGGTGACTTTGAGTTATATTTCAGTGTTTTAAAGACTCAGACTCCTCCTAATTCAATGGAGAAGCCTTGGTTGTCTGTTCCATGGTGAACTGACTCTGTACAGCTATATTCATCCACTGGAAAATGCCAACATTTCATTTCATTACTCTGCAAATGCAAATGAGGATAAAGAAACGTTCACTTCTATTCTATTTATACCGTTCTTATCCAGAGAGCCCCAATCCCTTATTTTAACTTCAGCCTTCCCTGTCTGCCAAGATTCAGCTTTCAGTTCTGAGTGGATTTGCTTGTTTTATCCAGGTTATAATTCCACAAGAAAGCAGAATCATAAAGGAAAACGTGACATCCTCTACTACACCACTGAAATGAAAAGAGATTTATAAAGCCTGCATTGTTTTGTATATACTCCATATATTTTGTTTTCTAAACTAATCAAAAGGAAATAAAACAGAGTCAGCTGAAGTCAGCACTGTTTATTTATTTCTATGAATGTCATTTCCCAAATGTAACTTTTTCTATCCCCTCTCTTGTTTGGTCTGGCTTAAAATACAATGCGTTCCGACTGAACCATGAAAGCTTAAACAAAAGTGATTAGAGATGGAGCAGAGAACAAAGCCCACTTCTGAGAAGGTTCAGATCATCAATGATCCCCTGACCTTGAAAACAACCCTGCTCCAGGAGCAGAATTCAAATTTGGATTCTAACTAAGCAGCACCAAGGACGTTTGCATTTTAAAGCATTTCAAAGTGCTCATATAAAGTCCTTGATATTCGTTATGGTTTTACTTTTCAGCAGAAGAGCCACAGTTCCCTCTTCAGCTGAATGATGGCAATTTTTAGCAGCTGGGACAGCTGTTTGTAACCCATCTTATGTTACCACCTGCCTTTATCCTTGTTCTTCTTCTTTATTCAGGTTGCCTGGAGAAGTTGTGGATGCTCCACCCCTGGAGGTGCCCAAAGCCAGGTTGGATGGGCCCTGGGCAACCTGATCTGGTGGGTGGCAACCAGCCCAGGGCAGGGGGTTGAAACTGGGTGGTCTTTAAGGTCCCTTCCAACCTAAGCCATTCTATGATTCTTGCTAACTCTACCTGAGTTAGCACTCTACCAGCGCTGCTCCTCCCACCCAATCTTGCTCAGCTATGTTCTGCTTAGGGGTATTTAATCCTCTGCATGGCAATGGCAGCAGCCTATGCTGAGCAATCCTGAGATGTGAGGGATTGCTGGGTGTTAATTAAGTTTTCTTCCCTAGGTCACTGGCGAAATGCTGTCTGTTTTAACTTGGCTTTTTCTTTCTTTACAAAGACAGAAATCAAACATCAAGAAATGAAAAGACAGTGCAAGAAAGATACAATAATCAATCAGATCCTTTCCAAGGCAGGAGTGACTGACTCTAAGGGACACTGAGAAAACAGAAGCAACTTCCTTGCTTGATTAAAGGTGAAGTGAGAGGATCTCGTTAGCATATTTTAATGAGCTGCTGCCCTTTTGGCTGACAGACAGTGACTTCCATGTGTGTGGATCGGCTTGCTGGGAAGAGGATTGGCTTCAGCTCCTTTGTACTGCTGGGGGCTCACCCGCTGCAGATGGAGCCTTGCTGTGCCCAAAGGTGGGAGCTGTACACTTCTGAAAGCGTGCTAATGTAATCACAGCAGGCTTCAGTGCAGGACGAGCAAGGCAGAAAGATCTGAGTAAGCACAGTCATTGGATTTGGGACTGAATCCCACTTTCCTACAGCTTCTTCTTGCCATCACCCTGAAAGAGCAGCTGTGAGGTTTAAGAGTGCTGATAGCTTTGTGAAGATGCCTTTGTCAGCCCCTGGTGCACACCTCGGGTGAGACGTCCTGAAGGTTGAATAAAATCGCTTTCACTCATCGCACAGTGCTTTCTTCTTACCTCCCCCGAATCTCCTTTCAATAACTTATTGCAGAAGTGCTTGGTGTGGCTTCCTGCTCAATATCCCGGAGAGATATTAAAAAGTAGCCCTGGGAGATAAGGGGTGGTGATTGTGGGAGCTTGAATGGGTCCTACCTGAGACTTTCAGTCCACTGAAAATAAAAGTTTGCTTGGCACAAAAGCAACATGTCTATTCAGAGATTTACTCTATTCCATCAGTTTAAGATTATAATCATCAAAGGTTTGTTTCATAAGTCTGTTTCAAGACATTACTTCAAGGGGTGAAGTGATTATTATTACTATATTCATACAGTCCTGGGAGCCAGGAGCCCAAGGATTGCCTTGCTGCCATGACAAACAACAGGATAATCTGCAATGCTTTCAGTTTATAAACGTGTTTAACATCAGTTGAAAGTAAAAGCCACAACCGTGGTCATCACCAATGGATATAACTCTTCAGCAAGGCCATCTGGGAGGATGTTACAGTCATGATATGCTTCGAGATGTTGGCCCTCCAGAACAGCTTTACTGCTGGCACTGCAAATTAGGGTTCCCTGTTGTCTTAGTAGTTGATCAAAAGCTTTTTGTCAGGAAGAATTAGTAGCTAGGCAAAAAGAACCTAAAAATCTTGGGCTTGAGGCAAGCTGATAAATGATGTGTTTTTACTTCTGAATCATCCATCAGTTTGTTTTCTGGATCATGCTGACGTAGAGGATGGATGAGTTGTTTCTCTCAGCTTGCTTGACTTAGCATGTGCAAAATATTTGTGTATAGGTGCTGGGCATTGTTCTCAAACAAGCCCCCACCCAACCTGAGCAATCTGTCCAAGAATTTATACCTGCATGAGTTCTCCCTTCCACCTGGAACTCCACTTTGGAGTTTTGGGGTGTATTGGAGAGAGATTTTTTCTAGATGCTTTTTTAATGCACTATTGGATGACAAAAGCACATGAGCTGTCAATATCAAACAAGGCAACAGTGCAGTAGGGGGCTTAAATGCAAATCTGACCTCCAACAGGGATGAGAGCTTTCATCAGCCAATAGAAAAACATGTACATTGCTGCAGTATTATTCAACGTGGTGAATGAAACAACAATCTTAACTATTCTTTCTGGTGAAAGTACATGTAAAATTCGGCATGTGTGTTAATAGTTAAATAATGACATGAATATACCGATGCATAAAGCGGAGTGTATTCAGTTCATCACTTGCTTCAGCTGTCTTACAGCTGATGTCTTTATTTGACGTGGCCCTCGGGAAGGATTTCTTTAATTCACTTACAGACCTTGAAGTGTAAAATTGATCTTTTCGGGCTTTTTCTGTAACTTCTCAGCAAACAAATGCTTCTTCCCCAAGGAAAGGCTTTTATATTCTTAGATTAATGGTATGTAGAGTTACAGAAACTCTTCAGTCAGCAGTCTAAAGGATAAGTCTTGAGATATAACTGTTTCTTGCTTATTAGGTAAGGAATGCATTAATTTCGAGGCAAGCAGGAAGCATTTGGTTGTGATGTTTATCTCAAGTAGTGCTGTATCTGGACGCTGTTAAGTGATTTAGTTATCTTTCTGTCCTCTACTTGCAAACTGAGGTCAAACGCAGTGTACGGGGGCAAATCCCAGTCAACTTGTTACGGGACTATTTTACAAAGGTTATTTGTGGAACTGCTGTTTTTTGGCTTGATGGAACAGGAAGCATTGCACTATTTTGTGCATTCTGGAATCTCAGAACACGTCATATTTCTTTCTAAAGAACTTCAGGAGGAGCACAGCCCTAAATCTCTGCAAGGGACTCATCAATGTCTGCTCCTTTGAAAGAAACCTGTTAATGCTGAAGACAAGACAGATAATGTAATATGGTTCATTAATTATAGTAATTATGTTTGAGCTGCAGTGCATTTCTAATTATAAAATGCAACTCAAACATGAAGCTTTTATGTCAGGGTACAAATGAAGTTCTCAAAGTCCCAGACACTCCAGTGCAAACAGTGGTGCTTCAGGCTTCCATACACATTTGGGTACTCCTCCACTGAAAAGTTTAATCTTGTCCATCAGAAACTCCAAATACGGACAAGATGCCCTTGGTGACCCTGTACTAAAACAGGGTCTTGTGTGGGCTTGAGTGATGGCATAGAAATAAGCATTTGATGGAATAAATCCATACTGCCAGAACGCAATGTGTGTTTTTTTTTGTTTCTGGATGGATTTGATCTCTTTTTTTTTTTTTTTTTTTTTACAGGAGCAGTGTGAGTGGCATATATAAGCAGCAGGAAAACAGTAGACAGAGGGATAAGTCCACAAGGAAAGAGAAAGAAAGGCAAGTCAACTCATGTATTTTAATTGCACTTCTGAAAGACGCCTCACCATGGAAATGGATAACACGTCAATAATGAAACAACAGAAACGAATCCTGCATAGCAAGCAACCTTGCCCTTTGCTAATTAACAAATCTGCTAGAAAATGCCAGGCAGACACTGTTAAAGGGACTTCGTGTTGCTGTCACCCAGAGATGTCAGCAAGTCAATGTTAGAGTTAAACACTGGCTGTGTAGATAAAACAGAACTGGAAGGTTACTTATATGGATGTGATTGTAGCCTCCTGGAGATTGTGATAAAACCAGAAGGATGGTGTTTGTTTTGATTTCTTCCTTTACTTCCAGGCAGCTGTTAGACTAATTAAAGGCTGTGTGAACTCAGTTGTGATTTGAATCATACAGGAGAATGGTTTGCTTAAACTTCTGCATGGAGATCAGGGGTTTGGTGTACTCTGTATCTGTAACATAGCTTGCTTGTTCTCTGGCCTCTGTAGACAGTATCGTTACATGACAGCTCCAAAAGCCATCAAAGCTTGTCTATAAGGTGACTGCAAATACTTCTGTAAAGGCACAGATAGAAACAATGAGCCTCTCAAAGCCCATAGATGGAAAGGAAACTGGAACGTGGCTGGCTTGGATGTGGCATTTTTAATATTATGCAGGTTTTCCTTGAAATACTATAAAGTGTGGAATCCCTTACATACTGAGGTCCTCAGAAGAGCTTGCCACTAGAAAAACCCTTCCATGAAGTCTGGTGATGGCTTTCAGTCACTGCAAAGCTAAGCTCTTAAATGTGATCAGACACTTGGCAGGCGAAATTTGCCTGTAAAATGTGTGAACTGCAAAAACTAGTTAAGTTACCAGATCCTGATGTCTTAATTCCTACTCAGAGCTTGACAGCTTTTAATAACCAAGACTTGGTTTCAGATTTTCTATGAAATCAATCAATGCCAACGTTCAGCTAATGCAGGAAAAAGAGAAGATGTACTGGGAGAGGTTACAGTGAACATTCTGTATTCTGCATCTCAGCTACCAAAGAAATACACAGATGATCACATATCTGTTATGAATACAGCAAGAGCAGTCTAGCAGTATAGCACTGGAGTTGTCATTGAATAATGCAGATGCATCCACAGGTTTGTGCTACTCAGGCCTGGGATTTGAGATCCCCTCAGCTTCCAAGTTAAACTCATGGAGTGCTTCAGCCTGGAGATGTGATTCAAAGTGACTGGGCTGATAGAGAGAATTACAGCAAAATGGGTAAGATAGCAAGCGCAGCAGTGAGATCTCTGAAGGAAAATCTGTGTTAAGCTATTTAAAAATGAATAATAAAAGAAAATCAATAGTACTTCATGTCTTGACTTGGTATCAGCAGAGAATTTTGTGTAACCCTTCAGAATTCTCTGAGTTGCATAGGAGTTTAACTTCCATTCCCCCCCAGAAAAACCCCTTCAAATATCTGGGGGATGGAGTGATATTTGGAGCAGTAGTTCTTTGTTCCTATATGATTCCTCCTTGGGAATCAACAAAGGAATGTTCAGTGTCCTTCTTGGTTAAAAGTGTAACTTAAATAAATCTTTAGGACTTGTGTTCTGAATCTGATTGATGAACTGAGAGCTGGTCACTAAAACCTGCATATTTGGGAATATTGGCACATCCTTTAGGTCTTGAGGACCAGAGTAGTACAGTTCATACACCTCTGACAGTGTTGGGGGCTTGCTGATATCACACTGGATGGGATTTGCTGTTTGCTGTCCCTACTAATGTTCCCGCTGTAGCAAAGCCCTCAAGAAGACTGAACAAAGTCCTGACTGCAAAATTCACTCATGGTGTGCATAAACTGGGAGCACTCAGGAGACAAAAGGATAGGATGTGGAAGAATTGCATTTGCTTCTAGTGAGGAATGAAAGATGTATTATCAAAAATGGTTTTTCTTTGTCTCACATAACTACAATAAAGTGTTCAGGCCGCAGAACCATGAAAAGAATTCATTTCATGGACTATGCAAGGAATTATGATGAGATTTCTAGCTAATGGCCTTTGACAGACAGAAGGGGTAATAGAAATGCAACTGTATGCTCAATCAAAGAAGCAACGAAATGAGGTTTCTAAATGATAAACTTTGTCACACTGAAGCTATTTGTTTTGCAGAAGAATCAGTTTCTGACTGAGCAGGAAAGGGAACTGAGGAAGTCAGGGGAACAAACCCCAAGGAGCAAAGCAATTAGGGGACACCAACCTCAATTTTGCGTCGCTATTACTATTGCCCTTCCCAAAAGCAATCAGTATCTGTACAAAAATGCAGCTTACTAGTGTCTGGTGCTGCCCCACTGCTAAACTTCTCGTTAGCACTGTATGCTTATACATCACACCCTTGACCGCTATCTACAGCAAAACAAACCCATGTGCTACCATGCCCAGTAGGTTGGGTGCAAAGTGAGTTGCACTGCTTGCAGCAGGAATATATACAACAGTGGAGTTATTGTCTGGATTGGAAGGTTGAGTGTTGGTCAGCAGGAAATAAGAGAAAGTACGGTGTGCTTTTTACAGGTCACCTCAAGGCTGCCAAGATCAGGTTTTCCTCTAACCAGACACACTAGCTGCCACTCAATTGATTTGTGTCTGATACAGGGGAAATAAAAGCCCTGGAAAGCAATACTGATGAGCAGGAAAAGAAAATTATATATATATATAGGTATATTTAAGGTGATAGAGGCAAATGGTGTCTCTAGGAATTAGTTTTCAAGAGAAATGCCAAAACTGCTGACACGAAATGCATGACCTTTTCCTGCCTCAGCAACAAGAGATTAACAATAACCATTGGATTACCAGGTAGAACTAAGAAGGAAAAATAGAAAGGTGCTAAATAGATAGCATCAGCAAAGGACCCAATTTTGTGCTTCTGTGAAGTGAAAAATAATTTCATAATTGTTTTCCAGTGAATGCTGACTTAGAGACCAATATTCTGCAAAGCTATCCATGGACTGGACCACTATTATTCAGAGAGTCTTTGCAGAGAGCTCAGCAATGCAACAACTGTGTTCCGGGTGATGCAGACGTGATAAATCTTCGGAATGAGTATACAATTTACAGGAAGGAAAAATAAACCTTTTGAACCACGAGATGAAGACAAAGCCCATTGCTAAATAAAGCTCTGGTTGTGAAAGGATAATTTGATTTGCAGAAATGTACTGAGGTGGGGAACTGCAAACTGAATATAAAGTAACATAACGGGGTACGCATCAGCAGCATGCATACAGAATGGCAGAACAGGAGGAGGAAGACAGACCCTAGAGAGCTGCAAGCTTCCAAGAAACAGAATTAGACGGAGCTTTAAGCTAGAGCTTGAAGTCTGAGTATTTGTTTCATCAAGATGGCAGCAGCCACGGGAGGCAGCTGAATTTCACAGATTTTCATCTGTAGAGAATGTCTCTCACTTCTTCCTTACCCCAAGGTATCACCATTTTTCACTGCCTGAGTGCCTAAAGCAACACCATATGTCCCAGTGGAGCTGTACTTAATTCACACCTGTTGAAGTGGTATGCTTATAAGTCTCAGATGACCCAAGGGCTGGATCCAGAGCCTGTGGATTTCAGCAGTGATGCTGTGCTAGCTGAAGGAGCTTTGTATGTCCTATATCATAGAATCATGGAATATCCCAAGCTGGAAGGGACCAATGAGGATCAGTGAGTCCAACTCCTGGCTCCACACCATAAGACTGGTCTGATTTAGCTCCCAAGGAGAACTAATTAAAACTAATATGAACAAATGCATTGATTTTTAGCCTTGCACATTAATTGTAAAAGCCTTGGTTCACGTAAAATAAAGACTGAGGAGGCTACCAGTGCACTTTCAAATGCATCAGGCAGGAAGACAACTAGGGAAGACGTTTTTCAGCCGAGAAAGAGTTTATTCTGCTGTTACTACTCTTTTTCAGCTGAAATACATCTTTTACAATTAATGTGCAAGGCTAAAAATGCAATGCACTTTTGTTTACTTGAATGCTGTAGACGTCTGAAATCAGAGAGCAGTTGTTAGTAGCACAGGAGCATCAATCCAGCTTCATGGTGTTGATGCCAATCTCACATTTAGCTGAAGTCTGTAGAAGCTATTAATAAAGTGCGGTCACAAAAAAGAGTTTGACTTAGTTCATATTAGTTTTAATTACGATGCTGGTCCTAAACACTTTGTTTACTCAATGTTTTGAAGCTGCTACAGCAAACTAAGAGTAATGAGTGCTCTTTAGAGATGCCATAGATTGCTGCAGGGAAAATCAGGGGCCCAGATGGGAATAAATCTTGCTTTATTGTCTTTGTAGCAGAATATATCTTTTAAAAGCATAGAGAAGAAGACAACGAAAAATTGGTCAGGAAAAGATAACATCAGTTGAGAAAAAAATGAAAGCACGGATTAAAGGCACTAAGGTATTGAGCCAGAAATTTTAAAAGGAATACAACTTAATATGGTATCACTTTAGGACAGGACAAGTTTTTTCTTCTACTCAGCAGTGGAATCCATCTTAAGACTTTTTGAGTTCTGTGAATTTGGAAGATTTAATGCTAGGAATCCTTCTTTTCTTTTTCCAACTGAATCCTGGTGTATGGGTATTAAATGTGTAACAGTGCTAATGTGCCAGATATCTGCCAAATAATCTCTCCTGGATCTGGAAACATAATTGCTGCTGAGACAAAAATGATTGAAAACCACTTGAACCATTCAAAGCCCAACTGAGGCACAGACGTGTATTCTGGTTCTTTATTCTCACAATGACTGCATATCCATTGAAGTCAGATAAAACAGCCTGCATTACTCAACACTTGAAAGACTGAATGGCATTTATGCTGCACTTGGATTGTTCTTAAGAAATGACTAGAATTTCAAGCCCTCAGCTGTTTTACTGCAAACTGATACTGTCCCAACTCATGCAAGCTTAATGAAACCCAGTGTCCTTTTAACCAGAAAAGAAAGCGAGAAGAATCAGGTGTCCTCATTCTGTAAAGAGGTAGAGCTGATATTCCAGAGGCTTTGCAAGGACTGTGTTTTTCACACATGCAGTTCCCCAGATAATGGAGCGTACTTCTATGTACTGTTCAAACAGTCTTAAAGAAAAGGCACATGTAAAGGTCGGTTGTGACCCAGATTTTTCTTTGATAGCCCTTCACTTAGGATAAAGCCATCAGCCCTGTTAGCATTATTAATGCCAGCAGAGGAGATGCAAGAAATGACTGATTACTGACTTTTCCCCTCATCCTTACAGGCAGTTTCCTCACTGTTCACACCAGTAACTCCTGTGTCCTCACATCTGCCTTGAACACTGCTATGCTCCGAGTGAAGAAATTGGCCATTGAGGGTCTGATGCTCAGATTAGGGAGGCACAGATTAGGGAAGTTCTGCTGTGGTGCACTGATTTATGATATGTGCTGCTGTTGGAAATCCAGCAGCACTGAAACCAGCAGCACAGAGATTTATACCAGTTTGGTATAATATGCTTTTTTTTTTTTTGCTTCTTTTCAGAATTGGGCTCTCATATGGATTTGTATGAATGACTTTTCTATGTGACCCTTACAGTATAACCTAAATCACTGTAGCATCTTTATCTGGTAGATGCTGTAGATGCTATCACCCTCTTTACAGCACACTGCCTATCTCATCATGTGCAATTGGATGCTTATATAGTGCACAACTAACTCAGTTAGTGGGGTCCTGATCTGACTGGGAGGTCCCACAGCTGTGTGATGGATGATGAGGATAAAAGGTCTGGAAATACAAAGCAGAGATCTTGAAAAATGTGATTTCAGATTGTGTTAGGTGGCGTAAAGATGATTTTGTTACACCTAACCAGAAAGGATAACCAAAATGGGAACAAATTATATCAAAATCCCATCAAGGCCATTTTAAAGCACATCTATTGAAAGGCTTTTTTTTTTTTCTTTTTTTTTCTGTGTAGAATTTGGTGCAAAGACTTTTATAATTTTTTCCTCTTTTTCAAAACTAATATAAGTCTCCAGTGCATAGCGGTGCCAGAAAACCAGACCTTCTTATTAGAGCCATAAAACTTCACCCATCTAAACTCAATTGCTTATCTGAAACAGCTGAAATTCAGCCTTAAGGCAAATTATTTCCCAGTGTTACACACTTACTGCAACATTTAGTTATAAAGGACTGGATGCACTCTAGCTGTGCCCAAATGCATTTATTTACTTGCTTCCTTCTCTACCTTTCATTCTGGCTATAATTGAAGATGTAATTTGAAGAGTATCGTTAAATGGAACCGGTGCAGCTGATGATGTTTTTACTGTTGTAGGTAAAACTTTTAGTAGAAATAAATATTTTGAAGAGCCCTTCATTTGTATGCCTGGTGTTGGTTCTAAAAATATGAGAAAATGAAGTGATAATTTATCCAATTCCTGTTGATCCTGGAATGCCTAAGAGGTTTTTTAATAACAGAAATAAAACAGATTGAAATGTGTTCCACCACCTACTAAGTTTGATGGGTTTGTTCATCTCTGGGATAAATCAGCAAAGGACTCGTATAAGCAAGGTATCGGTGCTGGCAGCTTGCAAAAAAACCACAATACAAGAGGATTAATGTGCTTCTAAATTTGTTTTGAAAATGACATGGACATTAAACTGATCAACAAGCTGTAGAGTTCTTGTCCAAAGGGTTTTGCAATCCAATAATAGCATAAAAGACTTTCGTAGAGATCCTAACTAATGGCAGACAGAAAAGGGGGAACAAAGAGGAGGGCTGGGTATGAGAAGAAGGATTACTGCAGTCCTCCACTTCTGGGAATTGCTATCCACTGTCTGGGAATCTGGATCTCTCTTCTGTACGATGCTTGCCAATGGATGTTGCACCTTTGGGCCAGATGCAAAAAGGGGTACACGACTCAGGGGTCGGTACTGGGGCCTGTTCTGTTTAGTATCACATCTAGATGAGGGAATTGGGTGCACCCTCAGTATGTCTGCAGATGACACAGACAAGTTGGGGCCACCTCACATGCCCCAGATCAGGTTTACATGTGGGACATTGAAGACATGCTCGGGACTGCGTTCCCCACAGTTCTCTGTGCAGAGGGAGGCTTCTTTCTTGTGGCATTAGGATGCCCTTGGCCAACAGACACCCACCCAAAGGGGAATCTCTGCTCCAGAACCCTTCCTTCTCACACCTCAATGTTCACAGAGCTGTTTATTGCACTTCTTTTTCTCTCATGCTTGCATATTTTTTGCTTAAATATGCTTTCACAGCAGCTTCTGGCCTGCAGCCAGCAGCCGCCCTAGACCCTCCTCACAAAGGCCTCTGCTGCCAACAGCTCACCATACAAACCTCAGATGAGCATTAATTAGCAGAGTGGTGGCATATCTGAAAGCTTTACCGTGAGTATAGGAGCAATGGTTTTGTCAGGCATGGCGGTGCAGGGTGAACGTGCAACAAGATGGCTGCGTTCCACAGAGTCAGGCCCTGGCAGAACTCCTCAGAGCAGGCCAGCGGGTGGGATAACCACAAGCCACCTCATTAATTACCACTCAGGCCCTCTTTGTCTACTCCTGGAATCCAGCCCTTTTGTCTTCTGTAATAATACAACATCACTCTGGGTATAATGCCAGGCAAGGTAGCAGTTAAGGAGCAGCTCTCTTCACCAAACCCCTAGGCCTGATGTTGTCCACCCTGACAAATCTGCTTTATTTATAATCAATAAGACATTCCTTAACTTAGCAGGCATTCATTAAACCACTTACAAAACACACGATGCCTTTAATAAATCAGATAAAAAAACAAACATGGCATATCATATTCGGGCTGGTGATTTATTCCAAGATGGCTGCAGCTAGATGAGCCACCTCAGATGTTCCTGTTTTGCCAGAAAACATTCTTCTGCCCACTGATCTCCCTCAATTACTTTAATTTTGCAGAGTAAGTGGGCTTGTAATTTGGAAGACAAGTTATATAATACTATCAGCTTATCTGTTTTGAGTGTTTTATAAATTAAAGTGCTAAGGGTCAGAGCCTCAGCTGCTGCAAATTAACTCACCTGCACTGAGGCCCAATGATTACACCCACCTGGAAGTAATAGAGAGCAATTTAAAGCAAATAAAAGGGGAAGTAGAGGGCTCCTGTTATTTGTTTGGCCTGTTTGCTGGCTCTTCTTCAGGTCAGTCTTGGGAACTGTTTATTTGATGAAACGTGTATTCAACGGGAGAGAGTATTACTCTTCATGACGGGATGGACGAGGAAGCCTTTAAGATGGTTAGCAGCACCTATCCTTCCTGCTTTGGGGTAAGTACTTTCATTATGTTACTGGTTGCTAAAGATGACAGAAAAGTAAGCTGTTCTTTGCTTTAGGACTGAAGGGAAGTGGTGTTGCTATGCCTGGAAGTTCTCAAGAAAAGAACTGATATGGTTTAGTGGGGATGCTGGTGATGGGTTGGGCTTGGATTTGATGAGCTTGGTTGTCTTTTTTACCTTAACAGTTCTATAATTCAGTGTTGTATGGTGTATCCAACCTTACTGAATTTCTGTTTGTTCCCCTGTGTCTTTAAAGTACTTAACACTTGCAGATGCTGCTGAAAAATGCTGATCTATAACTGGACCAGGCATGAAATGGAGAAAAGTACTAAAGTGCTTTTTCAGCCTTCCCTCAGACCGTCTGCAGCCAGACTGTGTTTGCTCTCTCTTTAGTTTTTGTGAACTGCAGATCAGTGATGTTTTTAAGGACACTGTGGTGTAAGGCATAATTTCTCTCCTTGTCTACCGAGTTTATTTATTCTTACTGCTACAGCTAAACCCTGAAGGTGTTTTTAGATGTGAACTTGTTGGGAGCATTCTGATCCTGGAGGAATATGTATCACTTGTCTAAAAAAGTGCTGAAATAATTCTGCAGGAGGTGCAGAACAGCACTGAGCAGGTGTCTGGCCCGAGGGGTACCCAGAGAGAGGCAGTGATGCAGGCACGCTGAATTGTGCTTTGGTGCTTTAATTAGGTACAGGAAGGAAGATGAGTAAAAACCCATTGTTATTCTATCTGGAGCTTGGTTTTGCTAACGCAGCACAGCCTACACTTCTGACTCACTGGTCTCTGCTGTGCAGAGGACTTTCTTCCTAACAGAGCTACTTGACTCAAAGTCCAAGAGGAGCATTCCTAGGGCTGCTCAACAGGCAGCTGCCATCTCGTTTTCCTCACCTCTTGCTTTCCCCTAGATAGCTTGTCATTAGATTTCATGAGGCAGGCAGTGAGGAAGAGAGGTTGTCAACCAGTACAGACTTCTTACATCAATCTCCTGATGTTTTTAAAGGCATTTGAAATGGGAATGTTAAAATTAGAAGGTCCTAGGTCATGTAGCATGTGTAAGTCAGCCAAACTGGCAGTGTTTTTGTTCCATGCCCTACTTGGTTCAGCAAGAGGTATTTTTACAATATTGCAAAGGTGTCTATCTGACATCCTGAGCTGGCTGGCTGCCTGCCTGCATGGCTGCTGGGAGCCTGTCAGAAGAGTTACTCCATTGCAGGTGGGTGAAGCTGTGAAAGGGAGCAGCTTTGCCTCTGTAAGTGTGCAATATCTGTCACTTCAGACTCCTTTTGTGTGGAGGACAATTTCAATGTGGGCATAGTCTAGCAGGCTGGTGTTGCAATCTCCTTTCTTAAGAGGAAGACTTAGTACCTGACACCTCTTACAGTGTCAGTCTGGGCCTCCTGTGCTTTCAAAATATTTTTCCTGAATCTAGGAGCTAAGCCATAACTGGTGTAATTGGTATTGCTTTGTATGCCAGTAGACCACCTGGTATCAGCTGAATATGACTGACAGTTCCAGTGCTCTTGTTGGCTAGTTCAGATAGTACTTGGGAAGAAAATGGGAAGATACCTTCAAGCAGTGATCAAAAGCTTACAGACTGGAGTAATAGGAAGGTTGTGGAGATGTGATGTAGGAAAGGAAATATTTCCTTCTGGTTTTTGTGGCAGGAATTCTTATTTGTACACCTTCAATAGTAAATCAGAAGCTTGATCAGACTCTAATGTGGAAATCGTTTAGTTAGTCTTATCACTAGCTGTACATCTAGGGCTGGTTCTTCTCACAACTGCCTTAGAAAATGGAAATTACTCTACCAGGCTGCAGCAATTTAAATGTCATCAGAATCATCACAATTCCACACTGTGGTAAGGGCTAGCTGAACTGAATGCCATGTGTACAATTACAGCATGGGCTACTTTAACAACCTGAAGGAAATGCACCGTTCTCTAATAGGACTGGGCAAGGCTTCATTAGGTTGGTTATTGGAATAATTTGAAATTCAGTCTCTGCTCCAGGGAATAACAGAACTGATTAGGATATGGCAATAATGTCATCTTGCCAGAGATCTGAGAGTGCTCAATGAAAGCTTGTGATGCCTCTTGCATGGAAGGTGAGAATAGCTGTTTTTTGAAATGGGAAAGCCAGTGGACAATGTGTTTATAACAGGAAAGGGGGTGGGTCTCCCTTAATGAGCTTTAGTCCTTTGGTGTAGTCTTTGTTCTGAAGGATTTTTGGCTCAGTGCAATGCAGAGTAACAGCAGTTGTGTTTCCTTGGGGCACACCTTCTTGTGTGCTGATTGATAGCCATTTCAGAGGCTGTTCTGCAGAATCACTGTCGCTGTGTTTACCACTGGCTATATGTGCTGTACTTTGTGAGAAAGGATTGGTCTAAAACTGTAATAAGAAAAGAATTTGGCTGGTTACTTCTTGTTATTACTCAGAAAGCAAAATTGAATTTCATATATATGTTTTGTTTGCTTTTCCCTTTGGCACTGTATTTTGGGTGGCTAAGCAACATCCTTTGGAGTAATTTTCTTGCTTGTACACAAGAGATCTTTCTCTACCAAAGTTATGTTGAATTTGGTAGCAAATATTTCTTTGTGTGGGCAGAGTAGTTTTAGTTGTTTGTATGCAATGTGGAACAGGGAGTGAGAAACTTGACTGATTTGGTATGTTAATACCTTAGAGGATCTGGGCAAGAATGTGTGAGTGCTGGTGTAAAAGGAGATGAAATAAGGTGTATAATTTCAAATCACATTCTCAACTGTATGGGGTGTTCTGAAGTGATAAAAGCATCTGGAAGTCATCTGTAAGGAAGTTTGAGGTGGGCAAGGTTGCAAAGGACTGGGAAGGTGACTACAATACCATCTTTGTCTTCAATGTATCTAATGCAGAGAGCTAAGAATTTCTTATTTTCAAGACCCCAAGTGTATTGGATATAAAAATGACTGTTGTATTCCCACCCCAATTTTCTCTTAGGAGGAAGACAGCTCTTTCTGTTGGAGTTGGAAGTGTTGTATTGACATGAACATGTAATTCTTACTCATCACTGATAAGGATGAGTCTTGATTCAAGCCAGAACTGTTGTTATTGATTATGCATATTTTGAATACTTATTTCCAGCAGTCTTATTAAGCACAGGTATATAACAGCTGCTCCCAACCAATACATCTCCTTGGGGAAACGAAACCATTCAGTTGGTGTGACATAAGACCCATCTCCTCAGTGCTAATTTGAATAGTTTATATTCAGTGTATGTGCTCTTGTGTGGCCCTCAAAAATGGGATGTATGTATGTAATATCATCAATGTCATATCAGCCTTTTCTCTGCTCCTGCAGGTGAGCTGAAACTAAATACTAATTAATGCTAACAACAGACTGTGGCTGTCTCACTGTGAGTTTCTACACTGGCCAACTAATATTGTATGAGATATAAAGGTGTCTGTCCCTTGCCCCTGCTCCATGTCACAAATGAGCCCTTGGCATGGGATTTCAGATAGGAGCTATGCTACTTGTCATTCTGCTCGTTCGTCTCCAGGGGCAGGAGGTTAATTTGGGTAGCCAAGAGATTAAACGTAGACTCTTGGACATGTTTGAAGGACTGCTCTGGCACTGGAAATACCCTAGCTGCTGCCAGCACTGTTTCTTGCCATTCCTTTCACTGTGTTCCCAATATGCAGAGCACAAAATTCAGCAGGCGTAAAAGGCTGTTATGGGGGTAATGTTCATGGGAAGCTGAGCACCCACAACCCTTGTGACACAGCATTTCCTCGAGCAGAATGGCTTTTTGGCCATATGCTTGTACTTGGCTATGATGTGAGTGGCTGAAAGGCAGCCACAGAGAGGGGCTAACAAGCCTGTAGGGACGCATGGAGAGGATAGGGGAGAACTAACACAGCCATCCAAGAAATGATTTAGCTTCTGGCGTACCATTTTTTCCTCCTTACAAAGTGTCAATCTTCAAGAAGGCAATTTGTCTCTGAAGGAAAGTGATAAGAGTCACAAGTTTCCTTAATGTGCACTGCCCATGGAATGGATTGAGTCTTTGCATGGAGTTTAAGCCCAGTAATTAGGACTGACTTCTAGTCCTCTTTTCCCAGATACCTGAGAGTCTCATGAATTGGGCACATTTGGCTATGACTCAGAGCCAAGGCACTTTGATGGCTGTGAGTTTTAGCTGCTTTATGCTGTATCTATAAAAGTGAGTTTGTAATTTTCTGCTCCTCCCACCCGTAATCCTCTGACCTTTTCAGCCTTTCCTTTCTTAGAGGAGAGCAATTTTTTCCTATGGATGGCAGGGTCGTTGCTCAGCAGTTCAACGTGAGAACATCCATATTGTTATGGTAATTGATCTTCAGTTCAATGGAGGGCAGACATCTCAGTCCTCAGGTTGCAGCAGGAGCACCTGAAGGTTTGGGCACTGAAATATCCTCACGTAGGAAAACTTGTCCGAGCCGTGCAATCAGGAGGTAAGTTTGACATGCTAAGGTTAGAAACAACCTTTGGGTAAAAAGGAACTGGAAAGAGAAGCTGTGTTAGACTGGACTCTCGCTATTACATAATGTATTGCAGCAGCATGACTCTACAGTTCTTACAGCGCTCTGCTGGTTACTACATTTTATTACCCTGTGAATGCCAGGGTTTGGAGATAGGGTTTTATCGATTGCTGTTGCAGCAAGCTGATGTTCAGCCAATTGAAAATGGTTTCGAAGAAGGCTTATTTTGCTGTTTTGTAATTTTTTTTATTCAGTTCAGTGTGGATTTTCTTTTTTGGAGCTCTAACTCTGATCCCAGTCTGGTGTGCTCTGTGATGGGTCTGAATGTGGCAAGAGACCTTTTGTCTTCAGTTGATTGGTGTCAAGGAACACACATAAAGCAAAGGTCTTTTTACAGCAGAAGATAAAGGAATCTGACATGGCACACTGCACAAACTACTGGAGATGGTGGACAAAATGTTGACACGGCAATTTCTAGATTTTCAAATTGAGCTTGAGTTAGAAGACTGCACAAATAGAATCAAATCCATGGAGCATGGCATTTGTAGTAGCTTGGGGAAGTGCAGGAGCTGAAATCAGAAGTTTTAATGAGTCAAAGCTACCACTGTGATCATGAGGGTATAAAACAGGGAGAGCATTGCTTTATGTCCTCTGCATACCCAATAGAGTTCAAAATTTCAGTAAATTAGTGCTATTGAACACTTGTGGCACACAAGTTATTAATGACCACAAATGAGATTTAAACACAAGGCAAAAAGCTCCCCACCATCTCATGCTCTCAATTTGAGAACATGCCAGGCTTTCCACGCAGTAGACTGAAATTCAAATGGTTTTTGTTACCCGTGTTTGCAGATGATATAAACAATAGCTAACGAGTCTCATAAAATGGAAGAGATAACCTGAAATTGCAGATGGTTTTCTCAAATTCTCAGTCTCTCATTTGTTTTCATGAGGGATGAAAGCAAGTGTGAAGAATGGAGGTTTTCTTTAAGAAAGCATTTCTGGTCACAGATGAAAATTATGTCTATTTTCACATTGTTGGCTTTGTTTCAGCACGTTGTGGTGCTGCATATGAAATGCAGAGTTCACAGCTACTTGTGGGTCTGGATTCAGAATTTCACTGAATTCATTGGAGAACACCAGGGAACGTGAACATAAAGATAATTAATTTTTCCCCAAGAAAACAGTGAAATCTTGCAGAACTTGTGAGGCTGTCTGTTTTTCTGATTGAGGAAATTAAGAAAAAAAATACATTGACAGCAACAGAGCCTCAAAAGATGTTAGAATTTGTCTTCATCTCAAGTATAGCAACACTAGAGAAAATAAGTGTGTACCTATTTGCTTATAAAGTGGCTTTTCCCTCACTTAGGCAGGCAATAGGATTCAGAGACAATGTGGAAAATGCTGGTGTGAGACCTGTTAGCTGTTTCCTGTGATATTCTTCCTGCCAGCATCAGTAAATTCTGCATCTTAATTCAGTGATGTGACATTCAGCTCTGTTTGACCTGGTGCTCTGGAAGGGGCTGTGGTGTCACTGGTGTTCCTTTCTCTTGCTTTCACTGTGTGTACAGTAGGACTAAAGATACTGCTATGCTGTTTCCTAAAGACTACAATTAGCTGCTATGTAAGTGGTAAAAATGGACAATTCATGTAATTATGTAGGAGTATTGCCTAATGAAATGATTATACCTCTTCTAAAGATGGAGAATTTGCATAAACATAAAAGGAAAGCTGTGCTGAATATCCAAGTCTGAGCTCAGTAGAACAGCTGTAGGCTACTTGCACACCTGTACTTTCTAAAGCCAATTTTTGGTATTTAAAATATTGTCAATATGGGATAAAGTAGGGAGAACTGGGAACACATGTGTTTCCACCCCAGAGGCAGAAATGCTGATCTCCACTCCAACGGGACTGCTGCCAAAACAGCTCGGCTGATCTACATTTTATCTGCAATGCATCAATAGTCTGTGCAGCCCTTTTCTGGCATTACTCTCATTGCGTGTGCACAGATGCAACCTCACCAGCCCACCTCAATGAAATGCTGCAGTCATCTGTAACTCTTGGATTGCTGTGCATTAGCCCACTGATGCTTTCCTGAGTTGAAACTGCTGTGTCCTGCAGTGACTAGATAGCAGGAAGACTTTTCTTGTTGGGTTGTCTGAAAATTGCTATAGCTGTGAGGAAGCACTGTAGAAACATTAAGATGGAACATACAAAGAAGGATACCCTTAAGGTTTTGAGTCCTTGATCTGCTCTGTAAGACCAGCAGCATGTTTTACGTAATTGTAGGGTTAAGTACAAACCTTTGGTTTCTTGCTTGCACGCACACCAAATCTGCTGTGTTTTTGAATGCATTGCACTTGTGTTTTGTGCAAGGTGTTTGTGTTGCTGTTGGCAGATGGGAAGGCAACACAAACTCTTGGACCACGATTTATTGCATGCTTTTGCTATTCAACAGAAACCTTGAACCAGACAAGGAAAATACTCAGCTGGGAGCCCCAGTCTGACCAATACACCTCTTCTGCCTTTTGCAGAACTCAGTGCATTTCTGAAAGGATGCTGCCTTTAGTGTGAAGGCAGTTTCATTTGAAAGAGATGACCAAAAATCCTACCTTGGGCTGTAGTGGTAGGAAAGACTAATATCTAACAGAGGACCTAACCAATATTGTTTCCCTTGGCCAAGGGCAGAGCAATTTGCAGATAGATGGGTCTGTTATAAATTATGCTCGCTTAATATAACAACTGTTGAAAGCACAGAATGTAAATGCAGTATTTAATATCTTGGGTGAATTGGAAACGGATATTATCTGTACCTAATAGGGGCATAACCTAAGGTGGTATAAATTGTTCTTTGTGTAGATACTTCTCTACTTCGTACTGTGAAGAATTTGGAACTTCTTTGGATTTTAAGTTTGAATACTCTTCTTTTGGGTGTATTGGAGGTCAGTCATGACAGTGGTATTTCCAAAAAGCTACTGATGAAATAAATGATTCCATTTATTAGATGGAAATAAATGATCCATCTAACTATCTGGGAACTATCCCGTGGTTTACTTGCTGGTACAGCTCTTGGATCATCAGAAGTCTTGAGTATTTCAAAGCCAAGCTGAAATTAATGGCAAAGAGCCCTAAAGATGGGCAATGTTGGAGGCTATTAAGAATCACAATATTATATATTTTCTAAAAGGTGTGTTTTGCACAGTTAACTTTTGTCTGACTGGGAGACATAATGACAGACTTGAAGCTTGTTCATTAGCTATCTCTGGAGATGGAAGAAACTGATTTAACAAGACTTGGGGGGGAAAAGTAGCAATAAATTTAAACATTGTCTAGGTTTCAATTTCATATTGTGGAGGTAATGGAATATTAATGCACAAATCAATATACTGAATTAATGCCAAATTCCCAGTTAGGCTTTAAGCTCTGCAAACCTTAACCCTGGCTTCTTTCTTCTTAGGAAAGCAATAAGGCTTGGTGGAAGGGGGTTCTTTAATATCTTGCTGGTATGAATTCTGTCATGCTTAGCAAATAATTGTTTTCAGAATTTTGCAGGAAAGAAGCATTTTGTTGGCACTGCATGGCAAAGAAAACTTTGCCCTGTTGTATTCGGAGCCTTAGTCATGTATCTCTCTACACAAATCACTCTCAGATTGATGCTGGCAGAGTAATATCATTTCGCTCTCATTTTGATTAAATGGAGCACATCTGAGCAAAGCACGAAGCTGCTTTAATAAGAATGGGTGGAGGACTGTGCCTTCATGCATGGCTTCCAATCCTGTCTTATGCTGAAAGCAGTTCATGTTGGGCCAAGATGCCCATTTTTGGCAGTTGGGCTCATCACTGCTTTAAGTGCTTAACTGTTTATGACTAAACTGCTCCTCTGTTTTGTCCCTAAGTGGGAGCAAAGGAGGTAAAGCAACGTACCAGACAGTGGATAGAAATTATGCAAACTGTCTAGCCTGAAATCTCCAAAATGGCTTGAGAGGCTGTTGTGCAAGGAGTCTTACTTGGGTTGTTGGCACGAT
This sequence comes from Gallus gallus, assembly GCF_016699485.2. Taxonomy (NCBI): domain Eukaryota; kingdom Metazoa; phylum Chordata; class Aves; order Galliformes; family Phasianidae; genus Gallus; species Gallus gallus. The sequence goes on from NC_052553.1 coordinate 1,054,219, forward strand.
ATCTGTTTTATATGGTCTTGACATACATCTTGAACACAAGGATGTTATTCAGGCTGTTAGAGGTTTGGCCTGTATGCATGCAAACTGTATCACAAATGGGCTTTGTTTACTGTGTGGGTGCCTTGATGTATAGGTACTTCTTCAAGAATATCTCCTTCCTCTGCACTCTCGTTTTCAACCTCGAGCAGTGAGAGATGCACTTCAGTGAGGGACATTTCTGGAGGTCCCCCAGCCCAGCTTATCCTTGCTGGGGAGCTCAGCCTGATTTTAGCTCTATTTCTCAGGTGGATCCCTTAAACTGCAGGAAAACCTCGAATTGGGACAGTAGATGGCACTCTATCAATCCTCATAGCATATCGTGCTGGGCATGGAAGGAGCTGGAAGCAAAAGTGTGTTTTAGGTGTTAGAAAGAGGTACAAGTGAGGAGCTACCCATGTCACTGCTGTCTGTCATCTGGGTGAGAAGCTATGTCTGCTCTGGTAGAGTACCAGTAACAGGGATCAATACTCTTGCTCTCAGAACAGTGCTTTCTCTGTAGTGCTTCTTCGTGTTCAGGGCAGTGAGTTTAAAAGCCCTCAGCAGTGTGGTGTGATGTGTGACACAAAAAAAGTGGCATTTCGGCCCTTTTTTGTGACAGTCACACAAATATGCATTGTTTAAGAGGTCCTGCACAGTGCTCTCAGTGTGCATTGTACATCCAAGCCTTTCCCTGCTGGTTTGGCACTTGTTCTCAGCCATGTATCCAGGGTATGTAACTGAAATGCTGCTGTGCACGTTATGGCAACTATTTTCTCTTAACTTGGTACTATTTATGAAAATGCTGCAAAGGGGAAAAATCTTAAGCAGAACTGAAGAGATCTTGGATAACCAGATAAAATTATAGATATTAGATGCATCTTATTGACAAGAAAGATGAATATTAATCAGCAGCTCTGCAATACGTCGGAGCTGAGATGTTCTGGGGGTTTTGAAGACTTCTCAGCTGAGGCAAACTGGCATCAGTGAAACATTTCTCATTGAAAGGTGAGAGAATATCAGGGTTTTCTGCCATATGTTTTGGAGCTAATTTTGCATACTCTGATGGGGTTGCCAGAGAAAATTCCTCTGGGAGACTGAAAAGCTGAAAGAAGTAGAAACACAGCCAATGTCTTCTCTGCAAGGTGATAATATGTGGTCACCTGGCCTGAGGAACAGAATTTAGTTAATGGGAACAAAAGCTTTGCCTGTCAGTGACCTTCAGGGACAGAATGAAGGTAATGCGATGTCCCGAGCATTTTATTAGCACTGTGCAAAGCAGCTTGCCACAAATTCCCTGTTAGTGAGAACTGTATGAGTGTCCCTTAAACTGTCTGCTTCCATTGAAATTCTCAGTGTGGATCAGGTTATTCAGTCTCAGACCTTCTATCAGCTATGGATAAGTTGTCCAAATGTACACACCATTTTGCATTGATAGTGTAGTTTCACTGGATATACCGAAGGCAATTGGGCAGTTGGTGCTATGCTTGTTCTTTATATTTGTACTACATATTCAGGTAATCTATAAAGGTGCAAAAACACATTTTGGGCAGATTTTGAGTGTATTTCATCTTGTTCCTGTTTTACATTTAGATTGTTTCTTGACAGACAGCAGATGGCTGTTAATTCTTGAGAGCATTTGTTTCACTGTTACTCCTGATAGTAATTACTGACTTGATGAACTGCAATATCTGTCACTTCAAGATACCCAAAAATGCTGTGTGGAGCATTTACCTTGGGTAAAATGAGCGGCCTGGTAGGAATTGCCATATTGATCCAAGTGGTGCTCCTGCTAGTCCAATACCCTTGCTGTGACTGCGGTCACTCTCTGCTGCTTCAGCAAGAAGTGGACTGAGTCCTTTGAGTCCTTTGATCTGTACAAGGGATTACTCTCAGGGAACTCTGCTCCCTTACCTATTCGACTTTGGAGGCAGGCAGGGTTTTATGTCCACTTTAAAACATAATCAATGAGTGGCTGCTCGTTGCTGGACTAAGGCATTCAGTCAATGTCGAAGCGAAGCAGGGAAGAGCAGTAGTCAAACCCCAGGGCACTGTCATCAAATCCTTGATTGTAAGGATGAGGATTGCAGCAATCTGCTGTGTTAGCAGAATTGGCCCTGTGTATGAATTTCTTAATTCACACAATATATCATCTTAAAACAAACATTTAATTGCAGCATTCTTCCCCTAGAAATATTTATTCATTATTTACACAGTGCTTGAATGGAAATGTGACTGTGCTGAAGGAATTAACCAGCACACCCCTTTCATAACGAAGGATAAGCTGACTTCTGATGAGCAATGTGGAATTGTGAAGCTTTATAAATGCATTGTAAAGGGATAGTCTTTGTTGGGAGGGTGGAGAGTGCTGCATAAGTTTAACTCTTACTAAAAACTGCTTCATATACATACCATCCTGTGCTGCTGATCATGTACATCCCCATTGATGCTGAATCCTCTTCATAAGGGGGAATTGTAAGAAAGGAATAAGATGAGCAATATTTGAATCTAAATTTTGTGCATTTTTGCCAATAGAAATGTAATTGCAGTTTGTAAGGAAGCTCTCCTGGAGGGATGTGCATCTAATACAAAAAATACATATGTGAATCCATGCTGTTATTGCAGAATAGAGCTGAACAAATAACCTCATTTGAAAACTCAAACCAGGATGATTTGGCCAAAAATAATTTTGAAGGAGACTTCACCAACACTCTTCTGTTCAGACTGAACTTCCAAGAGGAGTTTAATACATGTGAGCTCATGCCCTTAGAAGATGAACCTTGAGGACATGGTGGGGAAGGTCTGAATTGCAAACTGCTCCCCCAGATTGCTCTGTCATTTTGAGAAATGGATTTAGATCTTGAATGAGTCGTCTCCATTTTCTGTCTGTTTTGCTTAATACTAATCACTCTAAATCTAGGGCATATTTCACCCAGTTTCAGTACATCTTTTTGCTATGCTACACTTAATACACTTTTGTATTTCTTGGCTTATGGTTACAATGAGATTGTTGTAAAATGGTGATGCATGGATGTCTGAGGTGTAGTAAATCTGCAGTTTAATGTATCAGCTTATGGGTATTCCTGGCTGGCTTCTGCTTTACTTGCACCTTTTGCATTATTGATAATAAAAGCTCAGCATTGCATATTAAAAACAGAGGAAGGAAGGCTTAGCTGCAGAAAGGTTGGAGTCAGCTGAAAATAAATGTGATTTTACAGCTCAGAGTGGCGATTCTACCATTTCAGTGCTCCAATCTGTTGGTTTTTACATGGTGTGAACTGAATTGTGAAGGAAGAGCACAGTCAGACTTGAGAGATTTATTAAATTTAAAACAAAAAAAATACAAAGAGCAAAGTTCAGGAGGATCAGTAAGATCCTCATCAACGTGTGCTAAATAGATGGCTTTGCCTGGAAGCATCACTGGTTGGCACTTTGCCCAGTTAAATCTCACACATGTTTGGGAGCTGACAAAACAATACCTTTTAGCTATCACAAATGGGCTTATTTCCTGGAACAGAAAATAGATTCCTTAAAGTCATGTAAAAATTGTCGTGTGTAGGCTGGGAGATGATTAGTGCAGGGTAACTCTGAGTTCTTACATGCCCAGAAATAAAGAGAATCTCTTCTTGCTGATTTAATACTATGCTGCTGAACAAAACCTGGTTCGATGGAATGCCTTACAAGCATCTAATAGCTGCTTTAAGTTGAGCCCCACTTCTCTGGTCTTATTCAGTACCTCTGGTATCATGTGGGTTCTCTGCACTGAGATGGGTATCCCTTAGCCATGTAAAGCAGTTGTACATCAATAGCAAAGTTGCACGTAAGGACATCTCTTGCTTTCCTTGTGTTCTGTTCTCTTTAGTAATACCTTCATGTCAGTTGAGATAAAGTTTTCATGAGTTACTTCTTAAAGCTCAGATTCACTTTAAAGTTACTTTTGTCATGTAAGTACAAAAGGGATTTTTTTCAGAGGCCTCAAGTAGCATTTTTGGTGCTCTGTTTTCCTTTGGTATATATATGTACCTGTAGGAACTTAAATATTTTTTTCAGTCCCTCACTGACTTTATTGAATTTTGGTGGAAAATGCCTAAATTCTTTCTGCATCTTTGACAATCTATTCTTTAAAATATGGATAACATCCAGTGAGACTTTAGCTCTAAAGTTCTTTGCATGTTAAGCTTGGATGTTTTGTACAACTTGGAGTAGGTAAGGACAGAGCTCAATTCTAATTCAGAAAACATCCTTTTGCATGTTTTTACCTTGGTGAATGCAACGTGACCAACCCAAAATCTAGCCAAGACCAACCAACATTGTACTTGTGATGGTGTAAGAGCACTGCAGGATAACTCCAAGAGCATTGCTCTCAGTACCAACCATCTTCCACATGTTTACACTGTACCCACGACTCCCACTTTGTGCATTATGAGCTGGAGAGACACAAATTGGTTCCCTGTGTTAAATCAGTTTTGTCACTAGACAATTTTTGCTTCAAACTTGGAATATCAAAGCAGACAGTTTTGTTTGTAAATAGGTTTTCATCCTAATGCAATTGTATTTCAGGGGATGGTTTTTTCCTGTTAGTTTCTCATGCTAATTCCTTTCCTAGTTCTTTACAAAATATTGTTTCCTGTCAAATAATGTAATACCTCCCTGAAACCCTAAATCCTGAGATATGATTCTGTGCTGGATATGCTTGAGCATTACATCTTGCTGCAGTGTAGGCTGTGACAGAGCAGCATCCCTCTTGCCTGTGTTTGGGATGACTGAAGAGTGCTATGGCTGAAAAGGGAGAAGTGGGGAAGGCAGGTGAAGGGTTTGGGCTGGAGGTACTCCTGTTCTCATGCTGGATGTAGGCAGTGGGCATGGTCCTATGTGCTGTTCTTGGGTTCCTTCCCAGCAGCTTTTCTTCATGGATGACCTTTAGGAGGGAAGGAGGAGGTGACTTGCTTGGTCTGTGTGTTCCCAACCAACACAAAGTGGCCAATTACTGTAGTGGCTTTGTGGATAAAAGCATTTACCATTTCAAGGCTGGAGTGAGGCCAAGGAACTCATTTCATCCATCAGAGCCTTTCATTGGGAATTGATGTTCAGGGTACAGCCTGGTGCAGGTGGAGAACAGGCTTTTGGGCAGTTTCTGCAAGGACATAAAGGTCAAATTGTGCAGTATGGAAGGAAGAGATTTGATAACTGATCAACTATCACACTACCAACAGGCTGTTCATCAGTAACTGGTGATGACAGTACCTCCTGCTTAGCACCCATAGCTCACATAATACAAAGCCTCACCTCAAGTCCAGTGGCTCCTGACCATGAAGCAGAGCTGGGGCTTTGAGGCAGCTCTTGTAGCCATAAGAAATTTGTGTTCACTTGCACAGAGTTCAAAGCGAGATGAACTCATTAAACATTTATTAAATGTCATGCCACTCTCTCAGGAATTCTCAGGAGAATGGCTGAAGAAGGCCATAAATATTATATTTTAACTGGATTCAGGAAAAAAAATGATATATTTAGTAAAGACAGCAATCATGTAGATGAAACCCATCAGACAGTAGTGGCAAAATGCTGCCTTGCCCAAACAAGCTATCACGCTGCAAATCTCTCAAAGTCATTGTGAAAGTTGTAATGCACAAAATCAGGCTGAAATACAGGGTTCTCCCATGGACTTACTAGGCTGTCTGACTGGCATACAAGATTGGTGCCAAAGATGTTTATCATGTAGCTGTTTGGATATTAGAGCATGAGGTGCAGGGAGGGTGTTGATGGATACAGAATTGTTAGTTATTTGGGACTGATGATCTCAGCACAGTGAAGCAAAAGCTCATTGTTCTGTTTGGAATTTTAACCACATTGTATACGATTATGAATGATAGTGATGAAAATTAAACTACTGCATTGGGAGTCCTTGGTTGTAGTGAATCTTTCACTGGAAGTACTCATTTGCTTAAAGATAAGGATGTGCTGAATGCCTTTACAACTTCAGGGCGCATAGTTATCTCTCATGCTATTCTCAGCTATGATTTGTGAGGGACAAGAGCCTTCCAAAGAGCAAATATGTAACCCATCGGTGAAGGCATATTTGAAGTCATGTCTCTTTCCAAGTCACAGAGGAGATGACTTGTTTTTGCCCCTAGTCATAGAGCCCTGGCTGTTCAGCTGACGTTGTAGCAGAACATGCTGTTATTTTTGTCAGGCCAAGACATGGGTATCAGCCAAAAATCAGTGGTTGTGCAAGCACAGCAGCCTCTACATTACAGCAGGGGTAGTATTTAATTTTCTCCAATAAAGGCTTACATGGCACAGAAGTGGAGGAGAACACAGCTGGGCTCACAGCTTCCTTGGAGCTGCCCTCAAACCCCTGCAAATCAATAAACAGATTATACACTGCTGACCCTCCTCCGTGGTTAATAATCACAGACAAAGGCAATGCTTTAATGTCTTTGTGTTTTCAGACAGATGCCTATCTGCTGATTGGGTGAGACAGCTTCTCAAGTGTATGCAGCTCATCAAATGCAGCTGAAATTCAGATTTGCAGGCAGATGACTCATAGGAGATAGGTCTGGCCTCAGTTGTGTGTTCTGAGCACCAGTCACATCTGATGCATGACAGCAGGGAAGGGAATTCTTGATATTAATCTTGAGTCAAGAGTACTGATTTTTACATGCACTGTGCTCTTGAATAAGCTGTTTATTTTTCCTTTCCTGGGTGTTATCCAGGACTGCTGTAAAGCAACAGTCATTGATGTTTGTCCAGTAAAACCCTCAAGAAGGGGAGATGTCTGTAGAGCAATGATGTGTTTTTAAGCCTTGAGTATGTAAGTAGTGAGAGATGTAACTTAATCTTGAATGTTGTCTTGTTCCTTCTGGCAAAGGGGAAAAAATCAAAGGAGAGTACATCAGAGCTGTGTGATCTTGCAAGACAGCAGTATACACTTAATTAAAGAGAAAAACCTTTTATATCAAACTAGAAAAAAAAACTTTTGGGGGAAGAGAAGACAGAAAAGTTCTCTTCTGGCATGACTTGTTCTCTGAGCAGTAGCTGCACAGGGAGATGACACAGCTTTGAGAGCTGGCTGAATGAAACCACCCTGTGCTTAACTTTATGACCCACTGAATCCCAAAGAATTGAAGTATAAGCACAAGTCAAGCAGGACAGATTTTTCCTTTGTAATACTCAGAGTGGGAATGCATCTGGAGTTTGGGCAAGCAGTAGCTGTTTCCAAGTGATTTTTTTTCTGGGTTGCCTTTAGCAAAAGTATTTCCTACCAAAGAGCCAGTTGGAAAATATCCCTCTTCTCACCAAAGGAGATGGCCATGGATGTAGCAAGGAAATTGTCTTTTTTTCAAGTCAGTGTACCAGTAGATATCATATCTGAATGTCTGTCATGCTTTTGTAGGCAGTGCAGTAAATTAGAAGAAATTAAACATCCCTAGGACTATGAACGATGTCTCAATGAGTTGAAATAGTCTCTTAAGCTGATGTTGGCTGAGAACAAAGAGGCTGTTTCTTGTTTCCTTATCTACTCTGCAGTGGTCAGCATAATATAGCTCTATCGTGCCTTGAAGTAATGACTGTGACCCATCCATTTCCTGCACTACTCATCTTAGAATGAATTATAGAGAGACTTTTGCCCCAGCCACTGGTACACAACAGATGAAGCAGGGACTTGGTGCATGTGGAAACCTCCTGTTTTCCTTTAATATGTTTCAGGGGCCAGACTTTAGCTGGCAGAAGCAAGTGCAGTTCTGCTATGCTGCAGTATAACACCCATTTATACGTGCCTAAAAACAAACCTTTGGCTCGTGTTTAATGACACTTGAGGAAGTGAAAACATGGCAGTGAAGATGAGAGGGAGTCATTTAGGGGACATGAGCAGCTCTTGGTTTTTGTTGTATGGCTGAGGACATATTCCAAAAAATAGCTGAAGTCATAATAATTTAATTAATGCACTTGTTAATTGCATTTGGAAAGTAATTTTGGAGACATGTGGAGCACAGAAGGAGAAAGAGGGAAGCTTATAAAAATGCATGAGGAGCCAAGGTTGCAGAAGAAGAATGGCTTATTAAGAAAAGCAGAGTCACCCTATGGTGTTTTATGAAGGAATGTATGTTGCTCTGTCCTTAAGAGGTGATTTGTTATATGATCTATAAGCAGTGCTATCCCAGTACAGCTAAAAGGCAGGATATATGCACATACATCATGTTTTAGAATGTAGAGCTCCTTTTACTAGTTATTATTGTGCAGTGCAGATGGTTATAGAGCATGTCCTGTGGTAAACTGGCTCTGCAATACCAAGTGAATTGTATTTTAATCTTCTAATTACAGTGGATGGAGGAGTTATACAGTTTATTTCTTGTGGGTTCCAGAGCTGAGCTAGAGATGGTTAAATCTTCAGGACAAACTTCTGAGAAGTCACAGTTTGCTCATTCATTATATGCTAAGTTCTGCATCTACTCTCCAAACAGATGTCCTAACACCCTCTGCTGCCACTTTCTTGCTGCACTTGCCTCCTCCCTCTGCTGATGCATGCTTTGGTTGGCAAGTTCATCTTGGATAAGGGAAAGGTGGATCCTGGTATGTCCTATACCTGGTTTGGAAGCACAGGATGCTGAACATCTCAGCTGTAACCAAGTCCTGCAGTGAAGGCATCCTCCTATATCTGTGAGCATGGTGGAGCCTGCAGTAGAATAGGAGACAGGAGTTTTCCAATATTCTCCAACAAAAAGTATGAGTTGACTGTCTGAGCTAAGTGAACTAAGGTGAGATCCATGGGTGCCCTCAGGGTGATCCACTTAAAAATATTAATATAGGTTTTGCAAAAGCAGCTAAATTTTAGTATTTTTCACTGTGGAGACATGCTGCACTGATTTATTTCATTCCGTCATCAGAGAAATGAAAATCTCCTTCTCCCAACATAATTGTAACCTACAGTGTATCAATACATGAAGCAGTATCAGTTTGGATTTGCTGACCTTCAGACAATGAAGCCTGCGAAGCTTAACAACAGAAGCAGTGTCACTAGAGAGAGACTTGGTAATGAGGGTTGAGAGAGGGGAATGGGGGTCTTGAAGTCAAGAATATATGGGGTAGGACATAGTGGATGTATCACCATTTGGGTTTGTGCTCCAATTCTGCCTTTCTGTGTGTGACTGAGAAGTGATGACGTGGTGTTCTGCTCTCCTTGATGCCTCAATGGTTGGTGGGATGAACTGCCTATTCTGAAGAAATCCTGCCATCGTTAATTAATAGTGAAGGGGCATTAGTAATTGAGAGATGAATTTTTCAGATTCTACCCATTTTACTTGCTTTCAGCTGAGTTATATTGTGCTGTCGTCGTCTTTCCTGCAAGGTAGGAGTGAATTGAAGCCAGACCCCTGAAAGTCCTAATTAAGAAGAAACTTAAACACACCTATAGCTGTGTCTCTACAAGGAGGAGAGAGTGAGAATGAAACCATCCTCACGTCCTTTTGTTCCTGGGCTCTTTTCTTTGCAATTAAACCAGTGTTAAGATGAGGGGCTTTAATGAAAGCAAACACTGTTTATAGAATATTTGCTTTCCAAACACTTACAATTTCCTCTTGAATACAAGTGGTGAGTCCTGAGCAATTCCACCTAATTCTCTTACAAATGAAAAACACTCTGTAAGCAAAACCAACATTCATCTGCCTTGTAGCTTAAGTCACAAATGATTACCGCTTTAAAAGATGTTGTTATAGTTACTTTTCATGCTGAATAATGTGTCCTTTGGATTTGATTATATATTGCATTTATAACGTTTAAACAGTCATTAATTTTGAGCTGCAGCCAATTGTTTTCTAATTTCATTTCACTTTGCATGGCTGCAGAAATGCTGTGATTGCTGCTTTCAATGAATGTTGCAGATTACACTTTCCTACACAGACATTCCCATTAATTTTATCACTTAATCCTGTAAAGCCTTTGTATGAAAGTACTCTTGGTACTGAGTCCTGAATTCCTGGAGCAAGATTTAATTGAGATAGTGACAGTGGGAAGTTGTGGGAGTGCAATGGGAGTTCACTCCTGTACTTCCCATACTGTTACTTCTGTAACTTCAGAATGTGAAAGCTTCAGTTCCAGTTAGGAAGTTTCATTTCAAAGTGTTCTTTCATCAGAAGTTACTTTAGTCATCCTTTTTCAGAATGTTTTTTTTTTAAAGTACTGAAGAGCACTGCTGTGATAATGAATGGGGTGTTTCAGAATGCAGATGTTTTGAGCAAATCTTTGTTTTTGAAATAAAAATGCTCTTTCCTTCTAGCCACAGCCCCTCCTCTCTCTGCCTGGATCTGAAGGTAGTGAATAAGGATGAACGATGCATTCAACTATCCTGATTAACAGACATCTCTAATTAAAAACGATTCTGGTGGTTGTGTTCCAGTGGAAATGTTGCATTTAGTTTCAGCATTTGGGGGATCCTTGGAGTAACTCGGTATCATCTACACCAGTCCAATGAATGAGGAAGGTTTCCTGCATTAGCATTAGCCTAGCCTGGGGACAGTCATTTTTCCATCTCTAAAAGGCTTGCTTTTGTGTCTCTGTACATGATATAATTATATCCTCATTAACTCTATGGGGGATGTCTTATTTAGGTCAAGATGTCAGAGATGATGTATAGCTGAGCTAGCTCCTAGGTTTTTCCTTAGGACTCTTACAGATCTTTTGATCAAAAAGGCAGTAGCTTTCCAATGGAAAAGTAATCTTTTGGGAAGTCTGATGAAAGCGTATGACTTTCTATAGCTGGCAGGGATGTGGCTCCTGCCATATTTGGCTGCCTTTGATTTCTTACCCTGAAGGAGCAGGTACCAACTGAACAAGCCTTGTCCTGATGCTGCTATTGCCATTGTGAGGTGCCTCCCATCCTTTGCTTGATCCAATTACTGTTGGATCATCCCAAAGGGTGGTGATGCTGGGGAAACAGCCATTGTGATCATCACCAAAGGTGAGAGAAGAAATGGAATGAACATGAGAAAGGAAAGGGAGACTGATTTTGAGGTTGGTAGGTTGTTTGTTGTTTTTTTTGGTGAATTTAATTAGCAGTGCCCTTGGGGTTGAATGAGCTTGATTGTGCTTTCTCCAGCATGATGCTACCTGGAGAGAGATTAATGCAGCATTTTGGGATATTGCCATGGACCCAGACCTTGGAACAGTCATGCAGGCTGGGTTTGCAGCTGTTAGTGTAGCACTGCAGTGGCCATGTTCCAGATTCAAGTGGCACCAGATGATCTGTTAGACAGGGATGGTTCATTGGGAAGGAGCACTGGAAGCTGAAACACTTGCTTAGAGTGCAGAGAAATAATCCCATTTTAAGCCCATCAGATAAAACCAAACAAAATATCTAACATGGCCAATTGCTCACTTAACTTGCCTTGAGAGAGAACATATCCAAGGCTTTACAATTGGAAACCAAGTAAAGAGCTTAGCTTGTTAAATGCAGTCACGTGGTATTTCCACAATGGAGTGGATTTGGGCTCCTCCTAAAATGTCAGCAAAGGTTATTTTGACCACAGGTCTGATCAGAGTCTTCTCCCTGGAGCTACAGTGCTACAGATGCAGTATACAGCCATTTTAATTAAGCACCCATCCCTGTAATCAAATGCTTGGCTTCTGGAGATGTCACCTTGTGTAACTTGATTAGATCTTCTGCTGGAGGAGGGAATCAATTTTTCTCCTAGTTGTTTGCTAAGAGGTTTTTTATTAATAACACAAATGGAAATTTAACTTGGAAGGTCTCCTCCTTTTTATAGATCTGGCTCTTCTTGCCAAGTCTATGTTCTTGGCTCTGCTGCTGACTCAGTGATGACTTTGATGGCTCATTCTGGGCCCTCGCTTTTCCCACATTTTCTTCTGCCAGTTCCTCATCTGTGGAATGCAGGTAGTTCTTTCCTATGAGTTTCCTAAACTCATAGTCCCTTCGCTACCATTAAGTATCTCAGTCTGATGGCAATGAGGGCCGTATCTCAATGAGATTGATACTCTAAGATTTGCTTAATTAAGAGCTCAGGTTATACAAATTCAAACCAGAGGAGAACATACGAATGCACTGCTAAAGCAAACTTTGACGCTTAGAAAGCAAGCAGGGTTTTCTAGGGTAAAATCAGGCTTGTCTGGATTAAGTGTCTCTGGCACATTGCGTGACTGCTTCTTTCTAGAGCTCTGACTCACTTATGCAGTAAAACATTTATGTTTTACAGCATCAGGGCATATTTGTATAGGTGGAGTAAAACTGCTCAGGTAGAAAATGCTGCTGTGGGTTTCTGTCCCCTGTAGACAGCAGATCTGCGTGTGGATGCTCAGCACCAACACTTGAAATGTCTGCATTTGGTGCCTGCTCAGCACCAGGGATGTATAATTGATAGGGATGTGTGTCGCTGCTGCAGGCTTCAGTGAGGCTCCCATATGTTAATGCATTCTCTTACTGGGCCACAGGGACTTGGTTTGTGTGCATGTGTGGGTTATGTGGGGTTAATCTGTAGCCTCAGCTATTCCATGAGAGGCTTTTCCTGCAGTGGATGTGAGGAAGCTTGCTTGGTTGCACCTGGGAGGAAAGTAATTTTCTTTACGTAGGGGAGAGACAGGAGGAGTGAACATGTCATGGTTGATATCCTAAGGAATCACTCCTGATCTTTTCCTGTGTTGTTGGTTCTGTGCCAATGTCTCTGTCATGGGGAAGAAGAAATTGGGTGGGGTTGTCATTCTCTGTAACTTTGAGACAAAGCAGATGCAGGAAATCAGGGTAGGTGGTAAATGATTGCATGGGGACATCACAGAAAAGCAGGTTAGCTGGTGCTCATCTGGTTAGTGCTAGCTGTTGTGCTGAAGCCGGGCTGTCTTTGAGTATCATTCATGGTAGTTCAATGGAGGTTGGGAATATTTAATGGAATTTACTAATTTGATCAGCAGTGGAGACTGCTACTCAGTGGAGAAAGAAAATGGATTCCCTCAAGACTAGAGTGCAGCAATACCTAATTATCTCATGCTAGCTGTTGCCCTCTATGCCCACATGTCTTCAATCATTCTCATTTAGATCTAGCACCACAAGGATTTGTCATTTAATAATTTGTTTTACTTGTAGCCATTTCCTTTTGATAAAGCAAGTTGTCAGGTGGCTGTTCCGGGGCATTTTGCTGATGATCTGATCATTGGAAGGAGAAAAAAAAGTTAAAGTTTCAGCATTGATTAAATTAGCATAAAGGGAAAGTTGCATGTGCTGCCATAAATTAACCAATTAGTCGTTTTTTGCTTACTACTGCTGTAGAGATCTGTCAAAGCCCATTGTTTGATCCTTTGCTGATACTTTGACTTAGAAATAATATCTCTATTTGTCATTTTTGTCAACATACGGACCCACAAGTTCTCACAACAGCCAGGGATGGGCATAGATGTAAGACTGGAGGATGCCTCATTTGGGATCTTTCTTTCTTGCTCACCTGAGTGTAGCAAGAAAGTGTTATCTGACAGCAGTTGCTGTGTTTAAGAAATGGATCCTCCTCCTCTTCCACACTATTTCAAGAAGTAATTGCAGCTTTCTTATTATGGTCAGATATGAAGCTTTGCATGAGTCGTGAATCTTAATTTGAGATGTTGATTTTTCTATATTTAAATACCTACATGGCTCTGCACATAGCAGGTAGGTGCATGTGCAGGGCATGAATTATAAATATTTAGTTATGCTTTTTACATCTCTTTATCACATCTGAGAGCTGGAAGCAAATGTAATCAATCAAATTGACTGCTAAAATGCGACAGGCAGTTACATTAGGGAATTAATTGCAGATTCCTGGAGATGCTCTGAAACAAAAGGCGGTTCAAATGTGCTGTTGTAGGAGTTCTTACTGGATGGTGGCTGCAGTAATGTGTAAGAACAAGTCATGGTGAAGCGGTGGCCTTTAGGTCATATCAAATAAAGGCTTAAGATTATGTGTTGAAAGGCGAAGCAATGCCAGATTTTCTCTTTAGGTGTGTGGTTGTTTTTCCATTTTTTATTAATCTGATGAACTGATTTGCATATCCCTCAGAAGAGAGGCAAAATAGATGGGGAGCTATTGGCCAAGGTTATATATAACACTCTACTTCAATTAGAAGGTGAATGGATAAGAAAATCCATTAAAATTTGTAATCAGTCACACTTCATGTGCCTTGCTTATAGTCCAAGATCACATCTGATATATACTATGCAAAATAGAAGCAAATATTAGGTACTGGTGCACATGTAAGTTTGTGTTTTTCTTCTGCTTTGGACTTGCCTAGAACGAAAATCATTATACCACAATTTTTTTCAGAGTAATCTCAAGGAATTTCCATGTTTTTCTTAGAATTAAGTTATTTCTCTTGTTCTAATTTTCTGTTCTGTATTCTAAATGCACCAATACTTCATTTTTGGCTCTTCTCGGATCTAAGCATCCACTTTCCTCTTCCTCTGTGGATGTCTGGTGTCCAAGAAAATAAGATTTCACTCATTGGCTGAGGATTTCAGGTGAGGATTTCATGTTTGAGGAATGCTTAGTAGCCTCTCTGAGATGATCTCACATCCACCTCGCAAAACCTATTGCTACATATCCCCAGATAGGCAGAATGATTAAGGGTGGATTTGCACTTTCTAACCAATCCCTGAAATGTCTGTTTTCAGACAGATAAAGAATATTTACTCTTTTATTTCAGTGGAAGCCATGATGTTGCATCCTACTCAGCAACACCACCAGAAATCTTTCTCCTGTATTTTGTCCTTCCTCCCTCATCACCTTTTGTAAAAGATCCCAATGCAAAGTGTTCCTTTCATTGTGTAGTGACAACTCAAATGAATTCCCCTGCAAAAGGCATTGGTATGGTGTTTACTTAGGGAAATTGCTAACCTGTAGGCTTTAATAATGCACAAGATTTGTTGCAGTATAATCCCTGGTGTAATTGTTATAATAAATAGATATTATAGATAAGCATATGCAGTAAATAAATGACTTTTGGGTTTAATTTCATGTGGCTGTGGGGGGAAAATGATGTGGATATTTTTATCCTCTTACATTATTTCAGATATAAACAAGGCCATTTTTCAAATACATAAACCTAAATTGGAGGCACAAATCTCACCTTGTAGTGACTCGAATGTCACCATCCCACGAACCTCCATTTTTACATGTCTGCAGCCTTAATCCAAAAGGTGCATTTCCAAGTGCAGAACAGGCAACCTACGTTTCTGTTTTTCATCTGCTTGGAACTCAGCATGTGGGTTTCAGACCATCAACTACAGCTAATTGACACTGTCCTACTGAAGTCAATGTAGCTGTGCCAATTAACACTAACGCATTCTTAGGATCACATCTACTTTATTTAATCCAAACCATTTGCGTATGTCTGGTGCTTAATTCTTAAACAAAACATCACTGTGAATTGCACACCACCAGCTCTGTATAGGTACTTTTGGGTTAACCATTGGCCTTAAGCCTTAAGAATAATGCGGGGTGACTCAAAAGCTTTCTCTCCTCATTGAGGTATCCCTATGAGGGATCGCATGAGTTTTGAGTCTTGGGCCCCAATCATTTCTTACAGTTAGGGAATGCCATTGGATATTCCAATGTCTGCTTTACTTTTCAGTGGGTTAGTTCAACACATCACACAGATTCTGAAACCCGTGATGGCAGCATGAGTTGCATATGCTACAGTGAAATACTTTCTAGTAAGTGGGCTAACTCCTGCTATTGTGTATTGGGAGGAAGAAAAAGATTCCAGGAAACTAATTGAAGGGTTTCTAATGGGAATTTGAAATCAGACTCAGGGCTGTTTTTCCCTTGAGTTTGGGCAATGCTTCACTTCATCATTAGTGATCTCAGGAAATGTTAATTCATGTGATGTGGCTTTTGTGGGAAGCATCTGTGCTTTTTGCAGTGTATAAATTAAAAACAATGAAAAACCTGAAAGAATTTATAAGCTCAGGGGAAGGGTACTAAAGGGGACTCAGGCTTGGATCGATGCTATAAAAATTGTATGATGCTTTGCTGATGGCTGAGTGTAAATCTCCTGTCTCCCTACCTATGCTCTTACATCTCATGGCTAAATATAGACGAGCGTTTCCTTGGCTGGCGTCAGTCTGCTGAACATGAGGGACGTTGATCAGCTTACACCAGCAGATTGCTGCTTAGTGGTGGGAAGCAGCAAACCAGAAGTGAGCCAGGTTTGAGTTGTTTTGCTGAAAAACGTGGCCTGTGGCACAGGTTGGCATCTCCTGTGGTTTGGCCCTGTGGGCTTTGCCATGGAATCTATAAGTGAACAGCGTTGCATCTGCAGCTATGCTTCTGAAAGGCTTCCCTATCTATGAAGACAAGACTTGAAAGTTTTCTGACAAAAATGCTTTCTGGCATCATGATATTTGCTTTTTATCTATAAATTAACATGCAACCCATAGAGCAAAAGCAAAGAGGAAAGATAAGAAAAACTAGGTGCTTATCTTCTATAATTGTGATGTACGTGCTGATACTGAGTTACTGTATGTATCAAGCTAATTGCTGTAATGAATGGATAATAATCCTATAGCAGCCTGAGAGGTGGCTTGATGGCATACTGAGCTTACTGTAGTTTGTCATGCTTTAATCTGTATTTAGTTGATGACTAATGAAATGCAATACAGCTCTGTGTTATGAATGCTTTTATTGAAATAATTTAACTCAGCTATTTAGGATCCAGTTCCTATACATTCATTCCCTGTGTAGGTGCAACTAATGGTCTGGAATAAAAGCATGGACTTTCAATTCCAGTGTGGCTCTGTGCATAGATAAATTACCATTAGGACACGAAGGAATGATCAATCCTGAGTGAAACCCCATTTGTGCATCTGATTTGTTGCTTCTCTTGTGCAGACAAACAGACCTTCAGGCACTGAATGTTATTTTGTATGTAATTTGATTAAGGTGGGCATTTCCTTCCTGGCAGCTCTGCCTTGAAGCAAGGGACCTGATGACCCATGTAGCTAATATGCTGCTTAAATCTGCACTTCAATGCTATGTGCAATAAATGGAGCAAAAAGTGCTTGGCTGCTGAGTCAGTACAAGCCAAAATGGTGTGAAGTTGTCTCTCTCCTTTTGATTTGCTGAATGCAGGCTTTTGCTTGCATCTGTCACGAACAGGATGTGCATCTTCTGACATGGTGAGCCAAAAAGCTGTTAGAAATCACAGGTCTGGGGGTACCACTGCTGCTCTTCTCTATGCAGTTGTGTAGGGAGGGAGTAAGTGGGAGCTGAGTTACAACTATGGCACGTTGCTTTGGTGTGAGTGGCAGCACTGTGTGTAGCACAGTGAAGTCTGCTCTACAGAGCAGAGGAGCTGATAATGAAAATCACCCTTTCCTTCCTTGAGATGCTTTGGATCTATCTGAAGTCGGTATGAAAATTAAGGCAAAAGCTCTAAGTGCTGTTTTCCCTTGGGGGATTGAATGTGGTTTATTCCTGTACATGAACATCAGAGCAGAGTACAGGAGACAGTGTTATCTGAGAGTCTATGGTGCTCTGCTTTGTACTTACTGCTTAGGTCGTGGTGTGATTATACTTTTGTTACAGTCTGACTAACAGCAAGTGTGTGTTTCAGTGGGTACATATCCAGGAACATGGTTTGTGTTTTTAGTGTTTTGTTGTGTTTTAGGGTATAAAAAAACCTCAGGGAGCAGATACTGCAATGTTCACATCAGAGTTCCAGAAAAATTACAGAATCCTTCATTAGCACAAGATTGCACTGTGATTCTTTCTCATAATTAGCTGAGTTGTTAAGTGCATGAAACAGGGCTGTTTTAGAATAAGGAAAGCAGCAGAAATCAGGGGACTAATAGAAGGAAAATAAAAGGACTAATAGAAGGTTCAGAGAAGCAAATCCCCAAGCCATCCCTAAGGTGCAATAGCTACAAATGCTCCTGTTCACTCTTGCAGGATCCAGCCCTGCAGAGCTCTGTCAAAGCTTTGAGGAAACCTTGACAGCTGTATAAAATGCATCTCTAATTTCTACCCTTAGGGCTATGAGCCTGTCACTGAATTGCATATGGCTCTGCGGCACAGAAATCGTGTGCAAAAGGTTAAGATAACTGCAAGGGGGGGGGGGGGGGGCGGCTAAGTGGGATGTAGAACTCAGCAGAGCTGCAGTACTTTATGGCTGGTGCTGTGTTTCCTATTCCAAACAGGGCTATGTCCAAAGTCCAGAGCAAATCAGTGGCAGCTGCTGCAGCAACTCCAGCTTTGCAGCATCAGAGGGAGTGTCCCTCCCCCTGCAAGGACAAAACCCAGTACCAAAGAAGTGTGAAATTCTGCAGTGCAAAGAGGGCACAGTCTGCAGTAGTGCATGGCATCACGAATAATTAAGTGCTGATGGCTGGGGCCACTTCCACTTGTGGGGTTGGGTCCTGGTTGGACTCTTCACCCCCACACTGTGGGCTGTGCTGTGCAGTCAAGGAGGGCTCTGAAGCAGCAGAAATTGAACTGCCCGGTGTGGTTTTCTTGCTGACTTGTTCGTCTAGCCTACTGCTGCTCCTTGTGTTATTTTTAAATCTTCACAGTGTAATGGTGGTGGAGGAAAGGCTGCCTTAATTACTGCAGATAAAATAAATCAGGGAAATCTCATTGCAAATGCAGGGAGACGAGACATGCCTAACTACAGCTCCCTGAGTCATCCTGCCAATAAGGCTATTAATTTTAGTCTGAGGGAACAGGCTGCATATTCAGAGGCGCTGTTAAGAGGTATTGCAGGCTTTCAGATCTATGGGGTGCTTGTTCCCATGCTGATGGCTGGAAGGATCCAGCCAGGTGATGTAATGCTCTCCTGGATGAGAGCTGCCAAAACCAAGAGAACCATGCATGGAAAGATTCCCAATTGGACAATCTTGAACCCTGTTTTCCTTTGTGGGGAGTCTGAGGGAAGTAGCCTGTCATGTGCATTTCTATAGGGTACCTACTTAAAAGGTGTTCTTATTGTAAAGAAATATAGTCCTCCTTGGATCCCATGGCATTCTGCTTATTTGTGCAAGCAAATAAACTCTAGGCAGTATAACTTGGTGACTAGAGTGTTGACCTTAGAAGGGAACCTTGTTTGTTCCTAGCTCTACCACTTGGGTAAGTCACCTTTCTCATTACATTAGCTTTCATCCTTTCCCTTTCTCTCTCCCTCTGAGATCATTGTAAAAACTCCCATCGACTCAGCAATGGTCCTCAGCTGTGTCCTTGAGATCTGGCACTTGCTCTGTCCGGAGTGTGAAGGGATGAGTTTGAGGTTGTTCATAATTAATTTGTTCTGTGACCAGCCTTGGTCTAATGCATTGCAGTCTCCTGCTTTGTAGCTTTTACATTATTAGCCAACAGAAGAGATGATACATCCACCAAGAGGAGCCCTAAATTTTTTTTATGTACCTGAAGTCCAGGACCAGAAAAAGCAGTCTAAGGTGGAAAGCACAAGGATGGGAGGAAGTTGGTTGTGTTAGTATGGGGATTGCATTGGCTGCTTTGGGAGATGTTAATGCTTCCAGGGAGGACAGTGAAACCCAGAAGTCCTCTGCACTGTGCAAGATCAGATTCAAATGTGGGGATGATTGAGACCTTGCAGCCCTTAAAATAAAGTCTTTCTAAGGAGTCTTAGCTGCACTTGGGGGTGAGAAATGTGAACATAGATTGTTTTCCCCCTCAATCTGCCCATTTATTTTCCCCTCACACTAAATGAGTGATCAGCCGATCTCTTCTGTAGTGAAACAAAGACCCTATGACAATAGGCTGTACTGAATAGCAGCGTTCCTGCATTGCTTCGTGCTTACTTGTTGCTTTGAAGGAGTGTTTTCTGGTGTTTACTCTATTACTTTGTTACTCTGGATTTCTTTCTTTGCTTGTGCTTTGTTTTCAAAAAACAATGCAAAGTAGATTTGTATGCAGCAAAAACAAAGCAATGGTAGAATTTACTTGGAGCACAAAGGCAACGTGGTGTCAGACCATTAGTTATTATAATTAGCGCTGCACAGTTATTAAGGCTGTTCTTTCCTGCCAAGAAACTCTCATGGGTTTCTCATCAGTCCTGAGTGTCAGCAAAGTGGTGTTCTGTTTGGTGAAATGAGCTCAGTGCCCAGTGCTGCAGTTCTGCACTGGTGCAAATCAGTGCTGGCTCAGTGGGGTGTGGTGCTGGTGGGAAAGTAACAGGGTTTGCACAGCCTGAGCTGGAACAGCAGCCCAGGGAATAAGATCTGGGAGCTTGCTATTGCCCAGGCAAGAACGAGCAAACTCTGCTTACCTGCTTGTTGTGTCTGCTGGCCATGCCTTTGTGCTGGGCAGTTGAGTGCCCATAGAGGTCTGTAAGAACTTCATTCAGTGCCTTTTGAAAGCGGTGGGACTCTGTGTGGACAAATCATGTTATGTCTGCAGTCATGGATGCTTGTGGTACACTGCTTCCATTTTGCTCCATGTGCCAAGTGCAGAAGGTTTCTGGAAGGGCCATGAAGCAAATCTCCAAGGAATGGAGATTGTACTCTGTGGGGAAAACTTGAGTCTTAAAGTATGCTGGTAAAAATCTTGCTTCCTCAGCCTGGGAAAATGAAGGACAAGAACAGAGACAAATCTCTATATAGAATGGAGGCAGATATGTGGGGGGTGATAAGGGAGTGTTTTTCAGGCCAGCAAGTGAAGCTGGCAGAACAAGAACAACAGGCAAGAACCTTTTGCCAAATCTGCTATCTGGTCAATAGGTTTGGTCTGATGTACTCTGAGCTTTGAGAAGTCAGATGTACTGGGTAGGTGGGACCACTGAGAATCCAGGTGAGATGGCAGAAGAATGTTTATAGATGGGGATGAAACATTGGACCCCAGGCTTGAGTGCTCCATTCATTTCCATACCCCAGAGCTCAGAGGTTTGAGCTGATCACAATGCAAAACTAAATATCATTCATTCTCTTAATTTCCCAGGTCTGTGCTCCTACACATGGTGTTTCTATAACCCCTTAAACAAACAAAACCCCAATGAGTGGAATAATTCAGTTTGAAAGCACTTTGTGCAGGATTTGGTCCTGGTTTGCAGCAGTCAGACATAGGCACATGTATGGAGTTATTTTAGAGATGAATCTACATAAGACAGGTCCTGATTTAAGTCACTTTCCCCGAGACACAGCAGACCCAGGATCTGTCAGTCTGAGCCATGTGGTTATATCTTTAAATCTCTTCCTTCAACAGAAGATTTTTTTTTCCCCATATAGAAAACCCCACCCATATCTCTGCAGTATCTGCAGCGTGAATTAGGAAGTCCATGGGGACATCTAGGTCAGCATGAGCAGATCTGACATCAGCCTGCAGATTATGCCCACAATCAACAGTGCTGCAGTTGTTTTTCTTGCTTCTCTTTGCACTGAGAGATAATTATCCTCAAATGGCAATTCTAAGAAATGTTAAACTGCCTCTGGATGCTCTTGTCAAAATGCCATTCCCTGCATCAGAAGCACCTCCTATACCTTGTGTGTAGAGAATGTATATAATCCAATAATGTATATTTGCTAATGCAGTATTAACTGGGAGTCAGAACCATGGCAGAGAGATGTGAAAGGGAGGAAGCTGAAAGCTGATGATGGTGCAAAGAGGAAGAAGGGAACTGTTATTTGATAGTAAGAGCTCTCACAGCAGAACTGACGGCCAGACTCAGCTCGGTTGCATTGCTGTCTGATGAGATGTGCTCCATTGCCTTTGCTGAGCTGCTGCATCTGCTTCTATAAATGAATTTGTCCCAGACTGACAGATCTATGTAAAAATCCCTCTCCTGTGTTTGCTGTCAAGCAAGCACTGCCTATGTAACACCCCCCCCACCCCCATGTCTATGTATTAAGATCTAATTCTGAATTCTTCAATTTCCTGTGCTTTTTACAACCTCAGGGTCTGTCTCTTCCATCCTTGTGCTATTTTTGTAACATTCTAATTATACTGACCTTAAGAAATAGGAATAATTCCACTAGGATAAAACCAAACTCAAGTTCCCCGATTCTGAGCCCAGTTATACTTCAGCATAATTCAATGGAATTAACCTTAATTTACTACTTTATACCTTGGGACAAAACTTATCCCTAAGGATGTTAATAAAGCAGGTGGGAATAGAAGCATTCACTAGCAGCTTGCTTTGAAGTGAGGGGGGAACCTTAAAGATGTCTGTATTCCATACAGAATGGGAACTTGACTGTAGATCATCCAAAAATGAAGTGAGGCTGAGGTTGAAAGAGCCAGCTTATTGCTTAGCATAGCTGACAGGCTGAGATGGGGGGGGAAAGGAGGCTGGTCAGTGGAAATGCAGTTCATCTTTGAGGTCCAAGTCACACTTTCTATTAGAAGAAATTGTTTTATTTCCACTGGGAGCTTTAGGACAGTGTAAGTAGCATTTCCCTTCTAGTGCAAAACCATTATTTCTCAGTATGGAAGGTCTACAGATGTGCCAGTATTATACCCTCCCTCATGTCTCACCCAGTGAATGTGTCCCTTCACCAAGATGCTGATCCAGGCTGCATTCCCAGTGCCCTTGTGTGCTTGGGATGAGCCAATAACCCAGCACCTGAATACCTGAACGTGGGCCCAGTAAACAGGAGCATGCTCATGTACAGACTTCAGCCTGTGATAGAATGGTGTTATCTGCCTTATCTCTGTATTATCAATTATCTAGTAATGGTTGTCTCTTCCTGCTGATACATACAGATTAGTAGAGCCAGATTTAAGCTGCCATGCTGATAGTGGGATAAATAATGAATCAAAAACAGATGGGATGGCTTTTTCTTAACCAAAGGCCACTACTGGACATGGTACTTTTTTATCACCGGAGTGGTGGCATGCTTAGACTGCTGGCCAGAGGGGACTTTGTTTCCCTGCAGAGTCCCATTAGCTTCCTATGGGCATAGCGGTCTGTCTCTGAGGGCTCAGTGCAGGCTTTGTCTTCTGCTGGAGATAAAGGAATACTTTCTTTTATTATTTTCCTGAGTTGAACACCTTCCAACGCTTGAATGCGGTAAAAATGACATTTAGAGAACAAATTGGGGCATAATTCTGAGTTATGAAGTATATTGGCATAGAAAGCCGGAAAGCTGCGTGGATGGAGTTCAAAAGAAAAAGTCCCCCCTTAAACCCATAACCTTCCTGTTCTAGAAATACTAATAAGTTTCTCCACTTTATAACTGTGGTACACTGCATTTATTCTCATTTCTTTGTCTTCTGAAAATGCCAGTCGGGCATGACAAAGATATCAATGATCAGCTACAAAATCACATTAATGCCTTTTCTCCCTCTTTTTCTTTCTGATGATGGATCAGAAGGGGGAGGTAAGCAGAAACCTCAAGTGTGACTGTAAAAAGTTTTCTTTGCAATGCTTTGCCCACTATGTGCCAGTAATCAACAGAGAGGAGGAGTTCTCTCTGCCTTCCTTGTTACCGTCAAATTTACCTCTGGATCAGATAAGTGATCTGTGGCTTTGAGTTGGGCTAAATATGCCCTAAAAGGTCTTCTCTGTTCAAGTCCCAGGAGGGGACTTGAAGCCTGGCAGGCCAGTTGATGCTTCCTTGATAAGGGAACATCAATTTGTAGGGGCAAGAGACTAAACTATACTTTGTAAAGATGAGGTGCAGTAGGTACTGAAAACTGACATTTGAACGCATTTGCAAGTAGGACTCCTAGTTTGCATGTGTCCTGAGCATCCTTGGTACACAGGTGGGAATTAAGCAGCCATCTTTTCCCAGGATCCTGAAGGCTTATGTGCTTGACCTCCCTCTCTAGTTGGTATGAGGAATTATAACTCAGAGCTCAGCAAGCCAGCAGAGAGAAGAAAACTCACACCCAGAGCTGCTGTGGAGTTGAAACTGGATAATTTTTGAGGTCCATTCCAAGCCATTCTATGATTTCCAACACCACTCCCCACAAAGCAAAAGCAACCATAAAGCTTAGAAATAAAAAATATACAGAAGGAATCCCAAATTCTGTATGAACCTTAGTGTTGTCTTCCCAGGCTGTACTTCAGCTCCCAGTGGTTTAACTGTTTTTCTTCAAGAACTGTTGAATAGGAACTAGAGCAGTTTGATGTTAGAAATGGAGCCTGAAATCTGTGAGACTTTACTCTCTGGTGAAGAAATGAACAGTACTCATGGAATGTCACTTAAAAAGGCAAGCAGTGCAGGAGGTGGTTGGAATGTGCTCAGTTACAATCCAAAGGACAGTGTGATGTCCCAGACCCTGAGGATTGATATATAAATCTGGGAGGTGTGCCCAGTTGATGTAATGTGGTTATCTCTTCCATATTCCCAAGAGGCTGTGCTAATGCTCTCCAGGCAGACAAAGGAAATTGTGCTAAATGACAGCATCCAGCTGTGGCTGCTATTGCTTCAGTCATTCAAAAGTGCTTTTTTTTCCTGCAGCTCCCCATTACAACCAGAATGACTTTGAGCATGTGATTTATTTGCGTTTTTAGAGATGAGAATAACTCATTTTGGATCAAAATACCAAGCAGTAAGACTCCAGCTTTGCTCACGACTGTGCAAATGCAGTCCCTGCCCCCAGAGAACTGCAGGACTGAGCAGATAAAGGGGTTAAAGGTAAATGCAACCTAGCACACAAGGGTAGAGTCCAGGGCTTGCTGCTTTTGTTCAAGGCATCAGCAAAGACCCAACAATCTCAACTTGGCTGATTGTTTTGGAAGTGACATTAATTAGTGTTTACACTGAGCTTTGATTTCATCACCGCAGCACTTGTAACAAGTGTATTCTGCTGAAATAGCTGATGTCAAGCTTGGCCTCTGCGTTGTGGATTCAAGGGCAATATCAAATCATCTTAAAACAGTGCTGCCATCTCAGTTGCTTTGGATGCTATGTTGATGGCATGGCAAATGTGAGCCTTATTCATTTTTGAACTTGATATATTATCCATTTAAAAGTATGAGGCCAAGTTTAGAAAGTGATGGGGAAATGGTTCCATTGATGCTAAGATTTTGGATTCTCTGGGCTAGTATTCATGGTTTAGCAATTAGTAGAGCTTAATAAAATAAGATCTTAAGGATCTGGATCTATGAACATGATTCATGCATGCAATCATTGTTTTAATAGTATCTTTTAGATTGCAACCTGATAGATTAACTTCAATCTAGTCAAAATCAGAGATCAAAAAGAAACCTTATGTGGCAGGAAAAAAAACACTGTGAAGGGATGTAGTTGCAATTCATCAAGGCTAAATGACTGCTAGAACTTATACATTTTTCTCTGAAAAACAATGCTGCATCTGTTATGAAATGTTGGAGACGATCTGTAGAATATGAATTGGCAAGAACCACCATGCTGTAGCTAATATTCCTTGGCTATTAACAGATTAGCTGAGCTTATAACTCTTCTCCTTCTGGCTGACTTTCACATCTTTCTTCATCGGCACAGGCCTAGCTGCTCTCCCATTAGTTGGGCTTGGCTGGCATGACTCAATTATACCAATGCAGGGTGGTAGAGAGCCAAGCCCATGGCAGCCCATCTCCAGCAGCAAGCCATTGTGCTGTAGGATGCGTTTTGCTGAGCACTGACATTCAGCCTTTGCTGCAAGGATCGATGGAAGTCACTTGCAGAGAAAGTCAGGCTGCCTGGGTCTGGGTGTTCTTTCCAGACAAATATTGCCTCATTAAGGAAGTAAATGGTGATAACATCTTAAAACATCAGCCGGGGTTTGCCTTTGAATAAGATTAAGTCCTGACCTTCTTTTTTTTTCTGATAAGCTTGGAAAATATCCAGGAATGTGTTGAATTCCTTTGTGACCTGAGCAAGTTTATCTTTAGAGCACTGTAATGATGTACTGAATGAACACTTTCTCTCCGATGACTGCATGAGGATGTGACCTGCTACTTTTTGCAATCTTACATTTTCATATAGGGTCTTCCACTAGTCCTTCCTGGAGAGAAGGGAAGTCTGGGTAGTTCATGATGCAAGGTATTTTGTGAAACCACTGAGCTACTGCAGTTAATGAAGTTGGTTTATTTGGATGAGGACATGCTGTTGTGCATCTGTGTTTGTGTGCAGGGCAGCTGATGTGCTCAGGAGTCCAACACTGACACACAAACATCCAGCTCCTTGGTTGGTCTCAATGGGCAAAGCTCTGACTTTGACATAATGGTTGGAATTAGGTATCTTGGAGGTCCCTTTCAACCCAGCCATTTTTCCCCCTTGGAGGTCCCTTTCAACCCAGCCATTTTTCCCCCTTGGAGGTCCCTTTCAACCCAGCCATTTTTCCCCCTTGGAGGTCCCTTTCAACCCAGCCATTTTTCCCCCTTGGAGGTCCCTTTCAACCCAGCCATTTTTCCCCCTTGGAGGTCCCTTTCAACCCAGCCATTTTTCCCCCTTGGAGGTCCCTTCCAACCCAGCCATTCTACAGTTCTGTAATTGGAATAGGGAAAGAACTAGTGCTGAAAAAAGCTTGTGATGGACAGGAGGGACCCCAGTGATTGCAAATGAATTGATGCATAGGGAGCCCATAGGTGTTGCACGAACTGTACAGGGAAGAGTTCTCCCCTAAAGTGTTGGAAGATGAAAGCAGAGTGGAGGGGGGGGGAAATCTGTGTTTAGTTTAAGGAGATATTAGAAATGCTGTGCTGTCTTATGATGTGCTTGGTATAATTATTAATCGCATGATTAAGTGTTTGATGTTCTTCAGAGCCAAGTTATCAACATGTTCAACATTAATTTTGCTTGTACTGCTTTATGCAACTTTCATGCCCCATAAAATGCATGTTAAGTACTAGGGATGTTTAATAATAATGTTTTCACTAGGGCATGATTGTAAAAACTCCCTTAGGCTGAAAAAGGTGAAAAATAGCAATGGTTAAACTTAATTTGGCGGTTTGGGTGACAAAACAAGCCAGCTGCCATCTTAAAGGATCTTGAAACAATACAGGCAAATGGTGAAGGAGTTTTTATTTATGTTGTCAGTGGCCCAGATTTTAACTGGCATCTAAATCAAAGTAGTGATTGATTTCAGTTTTATTAGAATATGATGTAAATTATACTTATTATATATATAAGTATATATAATTAATAAAGTGAAAGGCTCCAGTAGGAATGAAAAACCGGATTCAATAGGAGCAGATCTTAGTTATCTGTTCTCTTGTGCCCTGCATTGCCTTTGATAGCAGGAGTAATTTCTCTGGCTACTTCAGGATGTGTATATTCATGCATGTACTTAGCATTGGCAGATGTTAAGTGGGTAACAAATGGATACAGCTTCCTTTAAACTGCTCATTCTCAAAATGAGATGAGGAAGATTCTCTGCTTGAGAATAACTGAGGAACATAGATGAAAGCTTAAAGCAATGTTGTTTCAGATTATTACTGCAATTTTATGGGCCAGTGGAAAGCAAAAAGTCTATCTCTCATACCCTGCTAGTTGGTATAGCAAATCAATAAATAACTAATGGCAGTCATTCTAACTTCATTGCTAATGGACTGTTGTCCTGTTAGATTTTCAATTTACTCACGTTTAATAACAAGACTAGAGGAAAAATGATCTTGTATGGTGGTTACCTCAGAACTTCCAGGAAATCTCAAATATAATTGAGAACTGTGTGAGTTAAATACTTCTAATGCAATCCAAACATCATCAAGAAGAACTGGAAAGAAGAGCTTGAACTCCATAACAGTGCTTTATGGCAGTAAAGTAATTCAGAACTACAAGCTGATCTTCCTTGAAGTCATGCAGAGGGCAATTGCTGGTGTGAGTGAAAATGGGAAATGGCCCTTAAGGTGACCAAGGAGGTATTAAAATGGAAAGTAAGTAAAATGAATTGCAGGTCTATATGCTGAAATGCATTTATTCTGTAGTTAGTTTGCTTTCATTTCTGGCTGTAACTTGTTTTTTTTTTCAGCATTACTATTGAGCAGCTTTTGTTCTAACATGCCTGTCCCTTTGTGTTGGATGGAATGGTTTCCTCATATGCTGTAGTTTACAAAGGCTTAGTATATTTACAGAGTAATGTTTTATAAATATCCCTGATGTATTTACTGCGTACTAAAATTAGCTGCAGAAGGAGAGCATTAATCAATGGATGCCTATGCCTGGTATTTTGCTGCCCATCTCTCTGAAGCAAAACCGTCTGTAAAGGCTGCAGGCCAATTCCCCTGAATGGAGCTGATGTTGTAGCTGCCTCACCTCCCATTTTCAATGTCTTGGTTTGTCGTAGAGGGAGAACTGCCTCAAAACCCACTCAGCTTAAACGTTTTCTGATGCTGAGACTTTTTGTTCTGTTCTTCCCCAGCTCTTAACTAGAAATGCTATGGAAAGTCATTTAACTTGTCCACATCTTCAAAATGTTACTCATCTCTGCAAAGAAAGCTTGTCTATTCCACTCTCTTCCATGTACTTTTGCACTTTAAAGGGAAGCTGTTCAATCTCTTAGGAAGGGGGGGAGAAAAAGCCAATGTAACAAAATTCACCATTGATATTTGCAGGCTTTCTGCCACCCTCATCAGTGAGGTCGCATCTGTTTATCCCAAGAGCTCAATTCATCTCTGAGCTTCAGTCTTCATTTTCCTTCCTAGCAGGGATGACTGTTGTTCCTGCTCTGCTGCTGACAAAGGGACTATTGTCTGCATAGCACAATGCAATGCCAAAGATAGCTGAGTTTGCTTTGAAAAAGGAACCTTACTGGTTGTGTGTAGTTTCTCCTGAATGATTGTTTCTGATACCCACTGTAACTCTCTTATAGCTTGATTTTTCTGCTTAGCACTGTAGTGGAGGTGTACTTGGAGCCCATACTAGTTAAACCTGTATCTTGGCTAGTGAAATACCCCTGCATTCACATTGATACAGACTTGGAGGTTGATATTCAGTTAGCAGATATAGTTGCATTTATAATGAAATCAGCGTACAAGAGAATTAAAGAGGGAGTGGTATGTGATTTCATTGGCTTGAACACGTTAACTCAGCTTTGCATGGCAACTTTAGCAAACTGCCAGATTGCTTACAAGCCAGAGAACTTCTATAGAATAACTTAATGTATTTGACAGTGTTGCAATATGCAATGATTTTGTTCCTGTAGCTGAGACTTTATCTTGCCACAGTGCCAGTGATTATTATTCATCTCTTCTCGTGCATAAGGCCAGACCTTCTGTCTAACACAGATCCCTGCAACCTTCAAGAGCTTGTCAAGAGTACCCAAAAGTAGGACAGAGCTGAGTGATGTCCTAGTGATGTGTTGCAACATTTGGTTTCAGTTTCCTGCCAGTCTAAATTGCAGTTCCAATGTATAAACATCTCTGTGCAGGCACAGTAGCAAAGTGTCACTGTTTAGTTTCATGCAAATAGTACTCCAAGCCCCCAGAAACTACTGTGCATGTCATCATTGGGGTGATTCTTGCATTAATTTGATTTCAAGACTAAAAATTCATGTGCCAGAGAGAATAACTCATTAGGTTTGTAGGCAGCTTTGACCTTGTTGGCTTGTCATTCATGGACTGGATGTCTATTAACTTCAGGTAGTTCTAGCTCAATAAATGAAGTTTATTACTCTGGCTCCTATTGATTTGGAGAACCTGAGTTGTGCAATGGCAAAGATTTTCCAAGTTTCTTGATGTGGCACATAGCAGTTGCCCTTCAGGTGATGTTCTCTTACAAGAATGCCTTTTATAATAGAGTATGACAGCATTAGTGTACTTAAAGCAAGTTATAACATTTACATAGCCATTATATTTTATTGCTTATAGGATGCAATCTAAAACTGCCTGCTTTTTCTCGATAAATAATTGAGAAAAAGTTTGGGTGCTGTTGAATGAGATAATCAGCAAAATGAGAAAATGAATGCTTGAATGCTTTCATCCTTTCTGTTGAGCTGAAGGGAAATGAGAGGTCCAGACCGCATTTCCTTATCCAGATCCTGCTTCAGACAAACTCTGTGCATGGGTGCAAACTGATGCTGGGTGTCAGGTGCATGGTTTGTTTCTCAGTATCATCAGTTGCACGGAAATGTTTATTTTTGCTGAAGCATTTTGTTAGGTCTCTAACTTTTTAACCCTTTTTAAGACATCAGTCACAGGAGTGGGTTTGTCATGTACTGGGGCAGCAGAGCATGAGGCAGCTGGCACTGAGCAAAGGGAAGGATAAGTACCAGAAAGTACCTTGCCACAACTTGCTTGTGCCTTTTCTGACCATACATCCTCTTCCCTAAAACAAACAGGGCACTTCTCATTGACTATAATTGTGGTTTCTCTTCTCTGCATCAGTGCTGGGCCAAAGAGCACGGCAGTACAAATGCAAGGTTTGAAAGTGTGGGGTTCACTGTGGTAGCTCCAGTCCATGCCCACCCTCATTCTCTGAGCTGATCTTTGGCTACGTGCTTTTTTGCTGAAGCTGACAATGTCCACAACAGTCTGTTCTGTCAGATATCAAGAGGAAAATGATAAAAACCACCCAGGGGATCAATGACACGTTGATTTAATGGCACTCAGCTGCTCTTACACTCAGCCAAAGCGATGGCAAGAAAACTTGTAACCAGCTTGACAGGAAGAGCTGTAGTGGTTTGACCCCAGCACAAACCATTAGTTTGTCTGACAGTAAACATCCATCTGAAAAATCAGAAGTCAAAGGGCAGCTGTGAGCCCTGAAGTCTGCAAAAGGCAGAGAAATGGGATCTCCAATAGCCGAGGGTTACAAATGCTGGCATGCAGATGGCTCTTGTTTTTGGTGTCCGTGGAATCTTTGAGCGGTGTTCCTACTGGGTTGACTCTAGGCATGGTGCCAGTGCAAATAGTAAATAGCAATGTCAACATGGTGCATGTATAAAAGAGGCCGAAATACTTAGAGTCAGTATCCAAAGACTTAATGAACACACTCATGTACAAATCATGTATTTTGCAGTAGGTGAGATTAGACTGCCATTGCTATAGAACTCATTCATATGGGAGGATTCCAGGCCCTGTGCAGAGGAGGTGATGTTCATCTAATTGGTGTTCAGGAGATGTTTAGATGTTGTACTAAGGGACGTGGCTTAGTGGGGAAATACTGGTGATAAGTGGGTGGTTGGACTTGGATCATCGTGAAGGTATTTTCCAGCCTTGGTGGTTCTATGATTCAATCCTTACTTAGTGAAGAATGTTCAGAAGGCTAAATGATGGGTTTTGTCTTCTGGTTACATAAATTTTAAATTATTTTTGTGTATTTTTCAGAATTAATACTTGATCACTGTTAACCTCTCATTAAAATGCATTGCTTCTAAATCCCATTAAGAATACTTACAATCAAATGGACAGGTTGAGTTGCAGGCAGCAGTGTAATGAGTTGTAGCAAGGATTCAGCTGCAATGCAGATGAGAATGCAGTGTGGAGGGGGGAAATCTATGATTTGATGTATTATTCAGAATTAATTTGCATTGAACTGTCTTCCTGTATCTATAGTGCAGACTGCTTTACATTAATGCATGGTTTGGCATCAGCAGGTTTCTTACTGCTCACCTTCCCCTTTTCCTTCTGGGAGGAGGAGATGCTGTTCTACGTATCTGAGTACAGTAAGTAGCTGAAGAAGGTCAGACTCTGAAAACGTGACATAGTTTGTCCTTTCAGTGCTAGGGACAAATGCTGATGCCATCACTTAGCAAGTGACTTGCTGTATCTCTGCCTTGTTGAGGTGGAGTGGGAGAAATGCAGCAGGGTTAAGGGTATCTACAAGTGGGTGAGATAATTAGTTAAAAGATGAATCCACGCTAAGATGCTATGCTGTGTTCAGAAGCTTTAAGTTAAACTAAAAAGGCAAAGCAATCCAGACAGTTCACACACTACAGGTTGCCTTCTTGTTGTTAGCAAAGTGGCTTTTTAACCGTGGCTGAATTGAGAAAGGCTTGCAGCAAAATTGCTGCCAATTAAGTGGGTCTCCTTAATAGGAATGTTAAGAAACATCTCCATTTGTCAACTGTGTCCACATGCCTTTGATGCTTAAAACAAAACAAATGTTGTGGGGAAAATAAGCCTGCTGTGTTTATCTATGTAATTCTTCATCCATCACTCTGTGCTGTGAAATTGAGTCCCATAAATTCTCCAGATGAAGTAATCAGAGTGTGGTTCCACTTAATCCATCCGTTACTTTTAACCTTGACATGAAGTTTCTTGACGCTGCTTTGCTCCCTTTTTCTGTTAGTTTTCCTTAATTGCTTCTCTTGGCAGCAGGACATTTCAGCTGTCCCAGTGTAATCTACAATACCCTCTGGGAATGTTCCAACAAAGGTTTCTGTAGAGTCAGCTTTTCTCAAAATAAAGCAGATACTGAGGTTAACATAAGAGTGCATGCCTTGAGGTCACACTGTATTTTTTCCCTATATATTGGAAGGTCAAGATTGCCTTGAAATCCTCTCTCCCCCTGGGTACCTCGAAAAGAAATCTACCTTAGGCATTAAAGTGTTGCTTGTTTATTAGGAACTTGGTTTTTAAGTTAAAATACTCCTGTATTCTTCAGAACGAATCAAATTTCAGCCAGAGTTCTGAATTATGTGATGACAAGAAGAGCTTTCTTCATTTTGTCCCAACCCATGTGATTATTTTTGTGTTCAAAATCCTGCTTTAAAAAGGGAGTGGAGGGTGAACCACAACCTATGAGCAGCACAAACATCTCGAGCTCTGCCACATGTAGGCAGTTCAGAAAGATGGATTCTTTAAAATGAAGCAGCCTGCTGCTCTCCCCTACCTGCTGTGGAAGGATTCCCATCAATCGTGCTGTTTTGAGACATTAATAAAGAGGCTGAAGGTGTTGGGTTTAAGCAAAGGGTGCTTCATCTCTGAGCTGGAGCAGCCTGAGATGTATGTGCCCTCCTGCAACGGGCGTTTTGTTAAAGACAGATCTATAGGGCACACATTCAGCCTATTTGTTACAGGTGTGAGATGAGAGCAATTCTGCCACTGCCTCATTTCATTGAAGCACTGACAATTAGCTCTGGTATAGGTACAATTCAACATCTCTGCCTTTGTCAAAGATCCTTGATTATGGGATTTCTTGGGTACTGATTTCTTTTTTTCCAGACAAGGGAATGCCATTGATACTTCATCTGAAAGCTGATGTTACAGAAAATTACCCCCTAAATGTCACAGAATTACCCCATAGGCAGCTTGCTGGGCATCTCACTGATGGTTTGAAAGGTTGTGTCACTGTGCAAGTCAGCATTTCTCCAGAGCTGACCTTACTGACACAGCATACTCCTGCCTGTGCCTGCAGGTGAACACAGCACTGTATGAACACCCAACTCGGCATTTCTTTCTTGCAAAGCGAAGGTTTTTCTTGGAGGGTGATGGTAACAGCTCTAAATCAAACTCAGAAAGCAAACAGCAGCCTCCTTGTTTTTAGCAGATGTTCAGCTTTGGGAATAGACTGCTTCCTGCAGGCCTAAGGACCTGAGAATTTGAGGCTGTATATGAAGAGTGAGGAAACTGCCTTGTGAGCATAGACTTGATCTCTAGAGGTCCCTTCCAACCCCTACAATTCTGTGATTCTGTGAAACCTGAGTCCTTACAACTTCCTATTCTGCCTTTGACAGCTGCTTCCCTTGTGACTTTGGGAAGATCATGTAAAGCTGCATCCTTCCAGATGGGGAAAAGTGAGGCTGCAACACTAAACTCCAATATGCTGACAGTGCAGGGCTATTTGGAGGATTAATTAATGCTTTCAAAGTACTCTGTAAATCCCAGGTGCTAGTCAGACAATACAAATGCAAGCAATAGTCTGATTCCTTCAGTATGTGCTACTTGATGCTGAGTTGTTCTTTGGCAGCAATGCATGGTGCCATGATGCACAGTAGTTTCTATTTCCATCTTCACACACAGTTTACACTCCTGTTTATGGGATGTAAACAACAGTGCAGGACCCAGATCAGTTTTGGCAGCTTCCTCTCACTGAGTCATCACTTAATCTGTGCAGCAGGCTCTGGAAATTGGGTTCCAGCTCGTATGTGAAGAAGCCTACATTGCTATTGCATGTGTTAAGGGTGATGGTGGGGTTTTTTATTTCTTAGAGTGGGAATCTGGAAGTTCTGATTAAAATCCTCATGTTACTGTTTTAATTGAATTTCCATGGTGGGACTACACCAGAAAACCCCCTAGGTTGTAGCAGCCTTCTGCAGAGGTTGTGCATGGCAGGATGCAGGGGCAAGGCTTAACTGAAGGGAGACAGATGTTGTAAGGTGAAATTATGGACTTAAGGTTGGAAAATACCTCTAAGATCATGAAATGCAACCCCAACCCATCCCCACCGTGCCTTCTAACCTCAGTGCCACACGTCCACCTTTCTTGAATGTCTCCAGGGATGCTCCTCTCTGTGGAATATCTAGCAAGTTTTCTATGCACTGTGGAGTCACACTTCATCTTGCAGTAGCTCTATCACCCTCAGGCCAAGAAACAGTCTTGTACAATGGCTGCTGCTGTACTAGTTGGAAGAGCTCTATGAAGAGGGCTGGCTGACAAGTTCCCATGCAAATAATCCTGTTTCTAAACAGCAAATCACTTGTCAAGTAAATGGAAGCTGGCACAAATTATCCTTATTCACCTACAAAATTGATTTTCGCAGATTAAAAACTATGACATGAGTGTGATGGGCTCTGAATTCTTAATTCATAGGGTCTGGATTTTTTTTGATGAACTGAGGAGGGAAGATATGGATGTGTTTTTTTGGCAAGGATTGAAAATTGTAGAGGAATTTTTTCAATCACGAAGGCTTAGGTTGCTTAAACCTGCAAGAAGTCTTGTTTTCCCCTCCAAAGAGTGGGAGCAGCCAAGGGAGTGATCCAGGAGAGAGGTCACAGCTTGCATGCTGCTGTCTGCTGAAACAGAAGCATCTCTCATCCATTGCACAGCTCTGCAGTGTCTCGGTGGGCCAAAGCTCCTAGAATTGGGTGCCAACTTCATTTAGTTTTTGGAGACACAAAAGCATGTAGCTCCTTTTCTATGTGATTCAGGAGGAGTTTTCTGTTGTGTGGACACCCTCAGTCCTAGCAAAAAGGTTTTACATCAGTCATTCCTCTGCAGCCTGAGGAGCAGGATCCTTTTATGCCCTGAAATTAATTGCTCAAACCACAGCTATAGTTGAAGGTGAATTATTTTCTGTATGCCTTAACTATGACTCTTAAAGCTAATATAACAAAGTTAGAGACAGCTACAGCCATCCATTCCATACAACTTGCACAGCCATCTCAAGGGATCCTTTGGGCCATGCGTTGCACATCAACCTGTTGATATATGGCAGATTGAAGGCTTGGAAGCTTGTTATAATGTGTGTCTTGAGATTAGGTGCTCAAAGATACCTAAGCTTTTCTTTTCCGTGCTCATCTAAATAGCTCGGATTTGGGTTTTATAAGTATCATAGCATTTATTTTTTTAGTTGAAACAGTTTCTTTCTACT
Source organism: Gallus gallus (assembly GCF_016699485.2). Classification (NCBI taxonomy): domain Eukaryota; kingdom Metazoa; phylum Chordata; class Aves; order Galliformes; family Phasianidae; genus Gallus; species Gallus gallus. Next base: position 1,089,590 of record NC_052553.1, read on the forward strand.
GTTTGCAGAATAATCCCCTACACACTTTGAGTTATAAATTTCCCTTCATTTTGCATGTCCTCTCAAAATCCTTTCTGAAGATGGGTTTTGGGTCTATTTACTTTTTCAGGATTGTGTTCCCACCTGCTAACGTGTTTAATATAAATTTACTGCCTGTCCTTGCTGATTACATTATGCATTCTGGGATGATGGACTTGTTAATAAAGTGAATATGGGAGACAGATTTGATAAAAGACATGTCACATATAATGAAGTTTAATGAAAATAAAAGCTTTTGGTTTTGGTGCCCTGCCCATTAACTTAAGTGTGATTATATTTATTGTCCATCAGACAGCTCAACAGAAGCTTAGTCAGAAAATGCAATTTTTGTATTGTAGTATAAAGAGAGGAAAGGTTGGGAGGCAAATAGGGTTTGTGAAGGTCACCTTAAACTTATGAAAACATTGCCACTGACCTTGGCAGAGATCATGGAATCATTAGGGTTAGAAAATAGCTCTAGTGGTCACCTAGTCCAACCATCCACCTACCTCTAGTATTGTTCACAAAGCCACGTCCCTAAATATTATACCCACCCTTTCCTGGAACATCTCCAGGGATGATGACTCCACCACCTCCCTGGGTAGCCTGTTTTAGTGCTGAATGCTCTTTCTGAGAAGAAATTCTTCCTAATATCCAACCTGAACCTCCCCTGGCACAACTTGAGGCCGTTCCCTCTTGTCCTGTTGGTGGAAATGAGATGGAACTCATTGGCAGTTATTGCCTGGGAAGCAATGAGAAAGATGCTACAACTGTTTTTTATAATGGCTGAAGCTGTGTACATGTTTTGTAACAAGATCCTTATTGCTTACCATTATGTTCTTTCCCTGGTTCTGGTGGTGGCTTTTCCTGGAGATATCCGAGTATCTGTATGTGGATGTTCCACTTCCCACATAGATTTCCTGGCTGTGATGAGAACCATTGGCTTGGCAGGATGTAGTCACAGCTGAAGGAGCCTTGAAAGATGAGCAAAAAGTGAGACAAGCAAAAAAGATCCTAGATTAGTAGAATCGTTGAGGTTGGATCATCAAGTCCAACCCATCACCACCATGCCCACTGATAGACAGATAACAGATAATGTAATGAAGAAATGAATGTTTCTCATTGTATGAAAAACATAAGCCTCTATAAGATTCAAGGTTATATTGGAGTCCACCTACCTGGAGCAAAGTGCTTTACCCTGGTGCCAACCTGGGGAGCATGGCAGAGATGGACACCGAGAATGGGTTTGTGGCTTAATGCCAGCTCTGCTTTCCTCCCTCACCTCTGCTTCCTTGTATGTAATGCAAAAACAGTCTTATCTTTGAGGTTCTGGAGTTTGTTGGAAAAGCATGAAAGATTTAGGAAACGTAGTTTTTAAGAACGTGGCCACAAAAGCATTTAGAGCTTTCCCACTGATATAATGGAGAGTAAATATCTCATGGAGGGGGAAAGTGGGTTTGTTCTGTTTGGTTTTTTCTCCTCCTCCTTTTCATTTTGTAAAGTGTAAAAAAAGAAAGCAGGAAAATGGACACTAAAGAAAGGGAAATGCAGAGGCCTGAAACAGGGAATAAAACAACTTTTATTCTTCCTTTGAAACAGAAATCCTGCGAAGGTTGAAAAATCCCTTAACGATTGCTTTGAAAAAAGGACCTTTTTATTTTACTGGATAAGAATCCATGGCCTTGTTAATTTCAGAAATACTACAAGGCGAAGTAAGCTTTGTCCTACTGAGTACAGTGAGCCAAAGCATACACTAAGGGGAAAAATAAGTAAAGAAAACCTTTTGACTGCTTTCTTTTTTAAGTTTAACAATTATTTCAGCTGCTCAGCAGGCTTAGAACTGATTATAGATCTTGTTTTTCAGTGAAATCAGATACAGAATAATGTAAAATAAGCTCTTTCACAGGATTTTTCTAGATGTCGTGCAAAAGACAATGGACTCCAGTAGCTGGATTTTTCAAAGGATTGACTGGAAGAAATGTTAGATGGCTATAAAGGAGGAATTAAATTGAGTAATGCACGGGATAGGAATAAGGTTGAGTCCTACACTGGGAGATGGAGATTTTCTGGAGGACAGATGAGTGATAACTGCTCTGGTTAACGTTACTCAAACTTTGGATCAGACCAGCTCTAGCCTTGGTGGATTCAGGTTGGATGTTAGGAAAAATTTCTTCTCAAAAAGAGTGGTGGGTTATTGGCACAGAGTGCCCAGGGTGGTGGTAGAGACACTGTCCATGGAGGTGTTCAAGAACCTTTGGATATGACACTGAGTGATGTGGTCTAGAGCAGTTACAGGCATGGGTTGGCCTAGAGGTTGGCCTCTGTTAGGCTAGATGACCTTAGTGGTCTTTCTAACCCTAATGATTCTGTGATTCACGAAGCAAACCCTGGCTGAAGGGGATGGGAAGCACTGTTAATGGCAACAACAGCTAACTGGAAAAGGAGCAACATTAGCAGTTCCAGCCAGGGTCTTGTGTCTCCCAAGCTTGGAGACAGGACACACTGCAGCACCCACGCTTTGCAGCAGGGTTGAGCACCAGCAGCTCTCACTTCACAGTGAGAAGGGTGGTCCAAATCCCAGCTTTTGCAAAACCTCCCACTTTCTGCCTTCCACTGCAGCTGCTGAGATACAGTTTGCATCAACACAGTTTGCTAAACATGTCAAAATCAATCTGAGTGAAAGATGCTCTGCAATGTACAGATCATTTCCTATACCCAACATCATATTGTGACTTTCCTAACGAGACACAATGTGGAAGCCCAGCAGGCCAAATGTTACCAACTCTTTTCATATTGAGTAGCACTTCCTAACAGGTTTATTCTTGGTGTGAAGAGGCAACTGCTGGCCCATGAATATTTTAAAAACTAATATTGGAGCTTCTGTGTTCTTCCCACGCATCGTGGTGTACTCTGCAGATGCTCTGAATTTGTGTGTGTATAACTGATTTTTTTTCCTCTTTTTGTTTGGGGTAATTTGCCATATATCTCAAAAACATCCATGCTGCTCGGCACATTTTAAATAAGCAATGAGAAGACTCTTTTGATTGCTGTGTTCCCAGTGATGGCAGTGATTGTGTAAATGAGTCTAAGTCCATGTCAGGATGGCTTTTAAGGCAAGGAAATGGTAATGTGAAGGAGGAGGTAAAATTTCTAATACCATCGTAGAATGGCTTGGGTTGGAAGGGTTGGATGAGATCTAGTTCTACCCGCCTGCTATAGGCAGGGACACCTCCCACTAAAACAGGTTGCTCAAAGCAATTCAAGGGAAACCGAATAATGTTACATTTGAATGAATTAGAGCTCCTGTTTGTACTGATGGAAATGTCTTAAGTTTAAAGAGTTCTGGGTCCAATTTTTCAGTGAAAGGGAGAAATCTGTCTGCATGCTGCATGCAGACCCACTATGGAAGGACGCAAGCCTGGACTCCACCTTTCTCCCTTCCCTGTGCATCTGGGACAGTGCAGGGTGTTTTAATTCACCAGTTTTACACTAAAAAAAGAAGGAGCAATTCTACCAGGCTACTTAAGGTTCCCTGTCCTCATTTGTAGAGCTTTTCCTGCCTGCGCTCTGCTGTGGGTCATTAATATTTCAGGTATCTTTTCCATCCAGCTACATGCCTGCAGCACACAGCTGATTCTAGCATGAAAAATTCACAGCAAATTATAGCTCTCCAATGGTTGCTGGGTGATTTGGGGTCTCGCTGTGCTTTGTCTCTTCCTCTTGTCCTGTCTGGGTGTCCCTCACCCTTTTTGGGTGGTGGTCTACTGCAGTGTGGTGGGATCTGTACAGGGTTATTTGTGTCATTCATAGGGATTCTCAAAGATTTCTCCTGCCAAAATGATGTTAGAGAGGTGGTTATATGAGAATTTTTTTTTATAAACCCTTTGGTGATCCTTATGGTTCCTTTCCAACATGGGGTATTTTATCATTTGTGTCGTTATAGCATTAAATGAACCCATACAGGAGCTGTTGTGTGAGCTAATCTAAATGCACAAAAAAAGAGGGAGAATAGGAAAGGCACAGACACGTGGCACCAAAGGCTCAGTATGTGGTCCCCATGGGCTCAGCTCAATGTGGTGTTGTGCATCCCCTCTGCAGCCAGCTGAGTTTTGAGAGACAGTCAAGGAGAGGAAAGGGGAAGTGGTGTCCTAATTTCAAACACGTGGAGATAAAGCATGGGGAACTTAAGGCTGGAACTGAGTTTCCAGGTGAGTGAGCTTAATGCACTGGGTGCACAGAAGATGCTAAACTCTTCTGAAAAGCCAGCTCTTGACTACAGATGTTAAGTGCCAAGAAATCTGACCACTGGCTTGGGAGTTGATCCCTTGGCACCTTCTGAGAGGCAAAGAGGGAGCTGTGCCATGAGATCTGGCTGTAAACCAGGAGTGAAGGTGCTGTATGCAGAAAGTGGAGAGGTGTGGACTTGTAACAGATGCCTACAGCGAAGTATGTAGGTGCTCAGTTGGCATTTCTGCATCTGTTTCAACACCTTGATAGGGGACTGTTTTTTCTGTTTTCTGTTCAAGTCATCTCATGGGATTTCTACTGTTACAAAGCCTTATCGTGGAGTAAGGCTGGGCAGCAGGGCTTTTTTGGATGAAATTCATAAAGCATGTTTAGCGATTCATTGCAGCACTTGCACGGGAAGTATTCACTGATGGGATTCAGGGACACATTTGTGGCAGCTGCAAAATCAACATGGAAAATACATTACTCTAGTGCACTTCAGGACATGAAAAGATAGATTCCGTGTATGGCAGAAGAGCAGTTCATTTCTTCCTACATGCATGAACACACGTAAGAGACCTTTTCTGAGTTGAGAGTACCCAAGCTTTGTCCTCACCTGTACTGAGACTTCAGTCTTTCACAGTGTTTTTTGACTGCTGAGGAGAGGAAAGTGCTGTTCCTGAAGTCCTGTTAAGCCATATTATTCATTCTATTTATCCTCCTGCTCAGTTCTCTGTGCTCAGAGCTATTTTAGTGGGTACATGACCAACATTACCCTCTGGTCCTGGGTATCAGCCTACACCAATCCCATGGTAACTGCTCTCTCCTTTTTAATAGCTCTTGCAGACACATCTATCAATATTTCAGCCTCCTTTTTTTTTTTTTTTTCCCTAGACCTTCAAAAGGCCAGGGCCATGCATTATGTGGAATTATTTATGGATCTAATGTCAGTAACAGCCCATTAATATCTGTGCCACTGTTCGAAAGATGGCTTTAAAGCAATCTGGGAGCTGTGGCAATTGCTGGTGACCCAACAGACATCCCTGCTCCTTCCCCAGGGCCTCCCATTTCCTTGGCACCAGAGGGAGATCAGAAGCATCCAGCAGTGAGATGCTTGGGAAGTTACCAATAAAGTGATGATTAAAGGCTGGCACTTTTCAGCCTTTGGTAAATAATAGTAAGTAGCTGATGGCTGAGGTTCACATTTACCGATATTATCAGTCAGTGACAAATGACATTGCATCAAAAGACATTCATTTCATAGCACTGGAGAGACATTTGCCTAGCTGGGTGGTAGATAGTAGGGTTGGCATTTTCAGGGTCTTTCAGCTAGGAATTCTGCAATGTTTCCATGAATCTTGTCTGATTTGCATGTTGGTAGATTCAACCTGCAGCCTTTTGTTCACTTACTATGATGGTAATGATTTATGCAATGCTATGAGGCTATTGATGATCTACTATAAGGAAGCAAAAAAAAACAAAAAATCAATTAACGTGCTGCTGATGGTGTCACGTTTGCAGGGTTGGACTGAGGCAATTTATTAGTTGCCTGGTGCCTCTGTGTCTGAAAACGTGAACATGCTCCAGTCTCCCCACTCTTCCTGGCAGATGATGTCCTTGCTAATGTCTGTGAATCCATAGCTCAAGGTCAGAGGATGCAGTATATTCAGAATTGATTTGTTTGAGGTGATAGCTGTCACCTAATAACCAGCAAGGGAAGCTTCATCTCCATGCCCCATTGCCCTCTAATGGCCGGTGCTGCACTTGCACAGCAGAGTGGATGACAAAAAGGGCCAAACGGGATGCTAAGGAATATGGTCTGTTGTGATGGTCCAGTGTGTGCTTATTGCCAGTAGGCCCCAAATTGTTTATAATGAAGATTGCTTTCAGGGGTGTGAAGAGCAAAAGGTTGATAGAGAGAGGGAAACGAGGGATGGAAGAGGGTGGTAAACCCACAGATGGGAGAGGATCAGGAAAGAACTTCTGTGTTCCCCATGGAGATGGAGTGCTTACTCATGGATGCATACATGCACATGTATGTGTGCACAAGAGAGGAAAAAACATAAATTGCATCACCGCCAGTTCACTGATTTTACTGAGCCAGAGATCCCTCTGTATCCTGCTACATGATGCCAGCAAATGGGCTTCCATACATGTGTGTGGCAAAACAAGCTGAGCAAGGGATGCTTAACCAGGAATAATGGGACAGCTGGACCAACTACTGCAATTCAGGATGACTGAAGATGTCTTCAGTTCACTTTCCTCTTGCAGTAGAGTCTTTCTAACAGTAGATGTCACATTTGCACAATGGAACACTGAGCTGCTGGGCAAAGCTGGGACAGATAGAACCATTCTCTTTCAGTCCTGTGGGTGCTGAGGTTAAGAAAAGCTGTATATTATAGGATCTTTTGAGTTGGAAGGGACTTTTAAAGACCATCAGGTCCAACTTTGCAATGAACAGGGACACCCACAGCTTGATCAAGTGCTCAGAGCCCCCTCCAGCCTAACCTTGGGTGTCTCCAGGGATGGGGCATCCACCACCTCTCTGGGCAACCTGTTCCTGTACTTCACTACCCTCATCATAAAAAGCTTTTTCATTATGTCCAGTCTAAATCTCCCTTCTTCTAGTTTGAAACCACTTCCCATCATCCTATCATAACCTGCTAAAGAATGAGTTCTCTTCTCTCTTATAGCCCCCCCCTTTAGATACTGCAAGCCCAGCTTTACTGGCTAAACAGGTGGGGCTTTGCAATACTTTATGGTCTTTTGGGTCCAAATTATGAGTTTTAGGGAGTTGGCACTGTTCTAAATGATCCCATGTGTACTGTAGACAAATGATGATTGTTTAATTGGAGGCACATAATCAAATTGTAAGATGGATTGGAAGGGAACTCAGAAATCATCTAGTTTTCCAACAGAATACTTTAATATAGAAAACATTGTAAATACATTAATTACAGTTCATAAAAAAAAAGTTCTAAATCTTTACATGACAGTCAAATACAGATAGATTAAAATCTATTTCTGCCTAAAATAATGGAACAGTTACCTAAAGTGGAAAAAGCCACATTCTTCCAAAACTTCCTCAGATCTGAAACCGAAGATGGTAATTTCATTATGTTTTACAGGGCATATGGTAATCGGCAGTGTCAAAGCATACCTAGCCTAAAAGAAGAAATTGATTATTTTATATGCATTTCATGCCCTCTGAAGATCAGGTTTATGTTACAGTTCCAATATGTGCTGGTTAGAACCAAACCCAGTTGAAAGCATGCACAGTGCTGGCCAGATGCTCCAGATTTTGGTAGTTTGGCAGCTGTTTGCTCTTCTTTAGCCCCAAGGCTGTAAACTGCCTTCTTTTGAGGGACAGCGTAATCCATTTGCAAAACCAAAGGAGTGCTCTGATTTTGATCCTGATCCAAACACAAATCCAGTTCAAACTGGAACCTCCATAAAGTCTTGAGTACTTTGCAACTGGGGCAATTTTTTTCCCCCTCTCTTCTCTTTTTTTTTTTTATTCCTTGAAAAACACTTCTGTGTGCTTTAACTTAGAAATATTGACGCCAACCACACAAATGATAACAGTGCCAATGGTAACAATAGCATCAGTGCCAGCACCCTCACAGCATTATTAACATCGATGCCAACAGTATCATGCAGATCTATGCCAACAGGCCAAGAGTGTCAACACTGCTGATGCCAACAGACCAGAACGAAATGAAGAACCCCTCAGTAACAAACCAGTGTGCAAAGCCTCACTGCTGCAATGTGGTCCCACAATAACAAACCCCTGTGCCCAACCCAGTGCTCATTAGCAACTTTACAATAACACGCCCCGGTGCAGGAGCAATTAAATGAAAACACCGAGGTGTGTGTGTGTATCCTGGAAGGGAGAAATATTCAGATATTTCTGGAGCTGAGGGGTGAACAAAATTAATGATTAAAGATTTTGTTGACTGCTTTTCCAAATTGCTCTGTCCAAGTGCAATGGTGGCAGCTGGAGCTCCTTTGGAACTGGCATGGGCTGAGCTCTGGGAGTGCTTGCAGGCAGCAGGAGGTTGAGTCCTGTGTGCTTTGCTTCTGAGCACAGCTCCTACCTACTCAACAGAGAAATCCTGTGTAACAGGTAATCTAAGGATTAATGAAAGGATCTGATCCACGTGGATCTTTCCAGAATCAGTGTGTGTCCAGTCTGTAATTGTATTATTCCAAGCTTCCTTCAGGCCTCGGGGATGTAAATTCTCCAAAGGGCTGGAAGGATTTTTCTGGGTCCAGAGCTTGCAATACATATATGAAGCAGGAGTCTGGTGCTGAAGAGAGGGTTGGCAAAGATGCAGAAGTGTATCATAGTTTACAGAATTTGTACCCCGTGCTTTTCCCTGACCTTTTCAGATCTGTTTCTGAGGAAAGCATTGCAGATACAGCGATCCCAGAGCAGACACTTCTTGTGGAGGCAGCTAAGGAGCTGGGATGTGTCCAGCAACTCTCATAGTGTGCTCCATCCATTCCTCGGTGTGAGCAGCGATTCTGCTTTGTTTCCTTCCAGACAGCAGCTTGATATTGTCACCAAAGAGTTCCTTACTGTTTGAAAACCAAAAGTTTTCCCTTCAAAGCAGCTGTCAGTAAGCTGTTCTGTCTCACACAGAACAGGAAAAGTAGAGAATCAGAGGACAAACCAACTGCCCCTCAGCATTCTAGGAACCTCCATCAGCCCTCCTGCAGGAGCTTCAGACCCTGGGGTTAACAGGAGGTTTCAAAGCCTGCGTGAAAAAGGAATGAAACAAATCACTGTGTTCTATTCAACAAACTGCATCCTGAGAGAACTGCTGCTCGTGTTTGAACTCAGGTTACCTTTGGTGGAGGTGGAGGTTTGCCTTTGGGAACTGGGAGACAAGCAGGTTTTTTCTCTGGTGCCTGTAACAAAAATGTGGTGTCAATGTCATTGTGCTTCCCTGTCTGAGCAGCTGCAGAACCTCTCAGCCTTCAGCTGCCAGTGCAGTTATCTCATATATTTACTATAGCGTTTTCCTAGTGGAAGAGCTAGGGGCAAGTCAGGTTAATCTGTCCACACATAATAATAAATACACAGGGGATATAGATATCCTGTTTCAGAAGAGCTCTGAGCTATTCTAAATGTATAAATTCATCTGTATCAAGTGCCTGTGCTCAAATAGACTGCTAAAGGGGCTGAAGCTGTCATGTGCTCAAGGTACATGCTGAGGAATGGATCTCTAAAGACAGGGATATATAAAGGTTTTTATAATCAAGCAGATGCTTTTCTTTTTCCAGTCCTCATCCATCATTTTTCACGCAGGCAATTAGGTTGCTAAGTATGGAGATGGCTTCTACACCCTCACATGAGGTAGGCAGGAGGCTTGAACATTTGAGGGGGATATTTTATTGAATTAGGATACTTTGGGATTATAAATGACAAACAGGTTCTTCTGATGGCCAAATATTTTTGAAGAACTCAAAATACGTATGTGCACATTGATGAAGACCCTCTCGCAGGTGCCACCCTTAGTGCCTACCAGATCAGTATGCTGTAAGCTGTGAACATCTGTGTTAGCATCCCTGGCACAGGTTAAGAATATCATGTGCAATTTAGGGTTACGTGGGGAAAAAAGACCACTCCTACCCTAAAGAAAATGTAGTTTGGTTGATTTGATGGGTTGATGGTTGGACTAGGTGATCTTAGTGGTCTTTTTCGACTTCAACTATTCTGTGCTTTCATAGACATCTGTGATTTCTTTAACCACAGTCAGAAACTGAAAATAGCATTTGGCATCTGCTAGTTGTCTGCAGCTTAGATGAAAGATGTGGAAAGTTGTAAGGTTATACTTACAAACATGTCCTGTGTGTGAGAAAAGGCTGGTTTGGTGCAAGGGACAGGAGGTGGGGGACCTTTTGGCCTTATGACAGGCTGTAAAAGAGGAGAATAGAATACAGATTTACCCTGTATACATATTTTGTATTTATGTATATTTGCATATTCAGTGGGAATGTGTGAGCTTGTGTTTTTATATATGAAGTTCATCAATAGAAGTAAAGGGATGCATTCATTTCAGAGTTAGATCAGGGGTGCTTTACTCTGCTTGGGCCTGAGAACTTACAGGGCTTTATAGCTGGAGTGCAATGACTTCTCAGCCTTTGGGATCAGATTGGTGTTGCAGGTCTCTACTTTCACATTGGTACAAGCTGTCCAGGGACGTGAGGGAGTCACCATCCCTGCAGATGTTTAAGCTGTGGAGATGTGGCACTGAAGGACATGGTGAAGATGCGTTCAGGTTGGACTTGGTGTTCTTAAAGAGCTTTTTGAACCTTTCTGATACTGTGTGATGTGACGTGTGCTGCATTCCCCAAACTCAACACCAGAAAATAAGAGTATCTCCAGAATCACTTACGCTCCGAAGCTGTGGTTTGTTCTCCTGTAGTGGCGGTACAGGAAGGAGGAGCTTCTTATCATTAATCTGAAAGGGGAAACAGTTAAGTCTAACGGAGAACTCATCTTGTGCATTGTCTTTGCACCCTTTACTGTAGGCAGATCAGCCAGGGGCAGACTTAGTGCTGTGTGCTTTACTTGCTCCCTTCCCCATGCTGTGGTTTACAGCACAGTCCTCTCAGCACTACACAAGTGCTTTGAAGCCCTCCTGCAGATGTAGCACAATTCAGCCCCACATTTCAATCTTGGGGAGGCTGTAGTGACCTAGCACCACCCCGCTCTTACCTTTTGGGTGGGTACTGCCAGGCCAGGGTGCTCTCTTGGTCTTTGTTCTTGGTCCACAAAGACTTGATTGGTGGCTCCAGGTCCCCTTCTGGTGTGGCTGCTATGTGAAGGTTACATATGATATACATATAAATACCACTCTGATTGAAGTTTAAAACATACTTGCTGAAGTTGAATGCTTGCCTTAATCCCATTAGTCTTGTATAAAGCCCAGGGAGGTGGTGAAGTCACCATCCCTGGAGGTGTTCAAGAAATGTGGAGACGTGGCACTGAGGGATGTGGTCAGTGGGCATGGCGGGGTTGGATGGACTTGGGGACCATAGAGATCTTTTCCCACCTTTATGATTCTATGAAAGCCATGTTTTTTATTTCCTCCCACCCACCTCTCTTTTTTAATTACTGTAGGATTAATCTCTTAATCTGAGCACTACAGTCTTAAGACTTCAGCAAGACTCTCCTGGCTTCAGTAAAGCTCTCAGACCAACTTCCTTGCTTCTCCAGAGTTCCCTTCACCTTCTTGGAAAACCCTGGCTTAAATTCCTTGGGTTTAGTTATTCTTTTCTCAATAGAGTAAATATCTTACCTCTTTTTGAATACTCGGAAGCGGAAAAGCAATACTGCTGCAATTACAATCACAGTGAGGACAGCCAACACACCAGCAATGACTGCAAAACCTGTCAGGAAGACAGAACACAAGTTGCTATTTCTTAGAAGATGCACACATAATGAGCAGATGCCCATCCTGACCATTGGCAGGGTACACAACCCACAATCACACATCAATGCACAGAAGTCAAAGCCCTAGAAATGCAATTTTGCAAGCCAGGGCTGTTTCACTGGAGCTAAAGGTCTCGTTTCAGTCATTTGATGACAGTGTACTCCACATGAGGCCATGTAGTACTTACTGGTGACTGCTGATGAGCTGTCGCAGTTCGGTGGCGCCCATCCTTCTTCACACTGGCATTGCATCTCATGGTCACAAACCTAGGGAAGCACAGAGCCAGGAGGAGGTTTAGGATGAGTGCAAATAATGTAGAATTATTCCAGCAGCTGTGAAACAGGGTGCTGGAAACCCATCTCATTTCACATGGACTAAGAGATTTAGCACTGGCTATAGCACTTTTGCACAGAACGAATGAAAGATTAGCTGTGATATTGCATTAGAGGCTGGGCTACACAAGGAATCTGTGTCCATCTCCTGTGAGCAGGACATGGATACCATATCAAGTAAAATTTGGTTTCCTAAAAGTTTAGGAAGTTCTGACTTAACAGCTTTTGCAAATTCCTGTCCTTATGACTTAAATACAATCAATAACAGTGCCTGTAGTTGGCACGCATTGTTTTTTTCTCAGTTAATAGCTGGTATCTTACAGCATGTCCAGGACATTTGGCAGAGCAGTCGCTTGATCTAAAGACATCTTCAGCATAGACACATTCTCCATTGCTGCATACCTGCAATGTGCAAGGCCAATGTCACAAAAGAGATTTACAGCTTTCAGAACATGCAGAGCTTGCACAATTATTGTGGAAAATGATGAAGAGTGAAAGGAGGCATAGAAAAGTATGCTAATCACGTAGACCTACATCAATAGTTTGAGATGTGGATATCATTTTTAATTTGACCTTTGGATATTTTATAGCAAAATGTAGTGACAAAGATGTAGAGGTATCACTGGTTGCCAATCATTTGCAATTCTTCATTCTTTTTTTTTTCCCAGAAAACCTCTTTCAGGTAGAAATATGGCAAAGAATTTGGATGTAGAACCCAGTGATGCCTAACACATTCATTATAGAAATTATTAAAAATAATATATGTACAATCTTTTGACCTTCCAGTACAAAGGTATATTTCTTCTGCCACATATGCTTTTAGTCAGTGAAAAACGAGTAAAATGGCAGTGAAATATAAGGAACTCAGAAGGACAGCAGCTCCTGTTTGCTTTGCTCCTAGTTTCTGCTAGACATAGGGCAGAAGGTACAGCAAATCAGATCAGTGAAAGTTCAATGTCCATTTCAATCTTCCCTGTCTAAAGTCCTTCTTGTTTGGCTAGTGATGAAACTAAGGCTGAAAGAGAAAAGAAGTAGGGAGAGAAGTTCTTTTCTCTACTAACCATGCCATCCCCACACTTGGTTCCGTTGAGGATCATCCCTAAATCTGTATCTCCATTCCTAGGAAAGCTTGCTTTGCAGGACTCGAAGGTCACCAGGCTGCCATAGGAGGGCATCTCCCACCCCCCAGAGCAGTACAACTTCCCACACATGATATCTCTGGAAGGAGAACAAGGGTCATTAGAACATGCAAGGTATCTAAGCTGCTCTGTTCTCCAGCCTGGATTTCAGTGGCTGTATAGGAACTCCATAGGAATAACTGCAGGTATGTTTTGCTTTGTGGTGTTTTTAGATCAGTTTCTGAGTGGCAAGTTCTTAATGCCTCTTGGGTTCATTAGAAAACCCATAATAATTTGCAGAAATTAGCTGAGCTGTCCTCAGCTTTGGAGGTTCACCAAAAGTTCAGCTTCCCTATTCAAAACCTTTTCCTTGCCATTAGCTGCATATACATGCAAGCAATCTTACACACATGCACAAGCAGACTGATCTTGAGACAATTTGCATCACTGGGCACAAGTACTTTTGGAAATTAGCTTTTTAGAAGTGTATTTACTTCAGTATTTCAACTGAATAGGAAAAAAACGACTTGTAGACTTATGTGCCGTCTACAGTGGTTGCACTCTTTGCTTCCTTCTCTTAATTTGAATGGGAATGGTTTCTCTTCCCAAATTCTGGCAAATTCTGTAGCAGTGCTTACTTCTTTTTACATGGGACGTGACTGCCTCTTTCTTTCCTGCAGTATCCATAATACACCCCCTTCTCATTCATCCGGTAACAGGACGCTGCCCCCCCAGTAGCCTCTGTTGAAGAGGAAAACAAGAAATGCAATAACACAAAGAGCTTAGGAGAGAAGTTAAGATTAGATTAGGTTTTCTGCCTGTGAAATCTGTTAGTATTGCATTTCCTTTATCTATTTAGGAAATGGACTTTCTCAGTGAAGTTACCCATGAGCCTAAATGAGTCCCTGGCACTTTGTGCATTAATCCTGCAGTGTTAATGTGTCCATTCAGCAGCACCTGTCCTGTGTGTTCTCTATCCATCAGAGACCTTGCTTAAGAGAAGGGACACAGTCAGGTCGAGGAGGGTGTTAAGCCACCACGCACCTTCAGAACCATGCAGACATGCCAAATTTGGGCATTAATTTGAAACACAGACACTTCCTCATTCTATCATGCAAATATCAGCTCTGTTTAAAGGTTATCTTAAAAGCATTGTACGAAAGAGGAACCAGACAGCCGCTTCATATTTCCCTAGAGGTACAGTATGTCATGTGTTGTGCACTTCAGCTCAAATGCTAATAATCATTTACAGTGGAAATACAAAATCAATACACTGTGAGCTAGAACTCAGTTCTCTTGCCATGCTGTTCCTTATTTCTAAAAGGCCTTTGGTGGTTTGCTAGCAGACAAAGCCTGCCCTGTCTCTCTCTAGTGACAACCTTATATTTTCAATGGCAGCTTGTACTTACGTGGTCCAAAAGCAGCCCTGCACTGGCTTTCTCGGGTGGGACAGATTCCCATGTAGCAAAAGCCTTCGCCATTGTTGCAAGGATGTCCATTCATACGGAATCGATCTGATGGGCAATTCCCAGAATAACCAGTGCACATCTCAGGCAGGTCACAGTCATCCTTGGCTTCTCGGCACACAGCTCCTGCCCTTTTGTACTGGATTGGAGGAAAGCAATGCTTCACTTGATGTACCAATTATAATGCTATGCCAGTAATTACACATACCAAGGACTGACCCTCATTACTGCTTTCACAAAGGCAGAATACCTCAGCATGATAGATGCTGGAGATGGGGTTTTACCTGGCAGTCCTCACAGCAGTCTCCTTGTGCACACATGGAGCCAGCTGTCAGCTTGCATGTCTCCGGGTCACAGCAGGCATTTGTGCACTCCTGGGATAGAACAGACTATCAGGGCTCTGTACAGTGCTCCAAACTTCAGTCCCTCTGCACTGCATTCCCAGCAAACCACTCCTTACTGGGGAAGGGAAGGGTATTTGGGATCTGACTTTGCTTCTATGAAAACCATTGTCACTAGAACAAAATGCATGCGACGATCCCCAGATGTGGTCAAAGTGCTGACCAAAGTGTACAGGCAACTGATTTATTTCCTCCCTGACATGTTCCTATCTGTGGCTATCTCCCATTCTCAGTTCCTTCAGTGATACAACACCATATGATGTGCCCTCATCTTCCCTGCCCTGCACTTTGTAGTGATGTCGAGATTGCAGACCATAGCAGTTTGATGGCTGCAGTTTCTACGGAAGTATTTCAGCTAGATTTAAACTGGCTTCCTCAGAAAACAGCCTGAAAACAACTAGTTCCCTCTTCCAAGTCTTATTTTATCCCTAGTTGAGTAGATACCTCTGAAGTACCACAGTCGCATTCCTCTCCTTTTTCCACAAAGCCATTGCCACACGATGAAGGTGCTATGATGGCATTTATATCTGGGATGTTAGTTAGGCATTTTGGCATGTCATTCAACATGTATTTCTCGAAATCTTGGAGGCTGCAGGAGCTGAATTTCTTAGGGATGATAGAACTGTTTTGAGAAAGCAAGAGGACGTGGGTTAGGGTTGTTGTAGACAACAAGAAGCAATAGCCCCTGGATGAGCGCAGAGGAAAAATTGTCGCAAAATAACTAAAGATTATGCTTTTAGGGTTATCCATCTAGAAATAATAACAAAGAAGAGCCTCAAATTGGAAGTGGGATGCTCACCACGCTCTGTAATTTCTTCCTTCAATTTCTTTACTTGTTTTTGTTTGCTTGTTTTGTATAATTTAAATGGGATAGTCTTAAAGGACAAAAATATCAAAGAATCGTTAAAGTTAGAAAGACCACTAAGATCATCCAGTCCAACCATCAGTGCTTCATCACTATGTCCATTAAATATAAACAATGAGTATAATGATCTGTTTTGGAAACTGGCAGCTTATATATAGAGCCCTTCATTATCAGACCTAGTGTGTTAATGTGCTCACCCTTTTTCTCAGGCTCTTACCTAACAGTATCAGTCATGATGCAGACTCGAGAATGACACATGCAGTCTTTGGTGTCGTGACTCATGCCAAGGTTGTGTCCCATCTCGTGTGCCATGGTAGCTCCAACTGCAATCTCATTTCTGCTATGATCCTGTGGGAATAAGGACAACCCGTTACTTCTGTGAGCATTGTGGGGCACATAGGAACATAAAAGAAATCATGTGGCTGAGAGATAGAACAGTTCTTCAAGTGACGATATTCTTATATATAATTTGATAGTGTTGGTCAATCCATGCATGCATCTATTCCACAATTCCCCCCTCAAAACAAGAACCTTTTTGGACACAGAATCACTTATTTTTCTCCTCCGACACTTTAGGTGCTCCACATAAAGATGGCTGAGTTTGATGTTGACAATTAGGTAACAACACAATTCATGTGTGCTTTTGTTGCCTTCTGCACATCGTTTAAAATAAAGTCTGTGACTTCTGCAGCCCAATAAAACAATGATATGAACCAGACAAAGAACTGGAAATGTCGTAAGCCCAATAATTTTCATTAATAAAATCATTAATCATTAAGGTTGGAAGAGACCACTAATCTTCTCAACCCAGAATGTTCTTTGCTGGTTGAGTGAGGACCAGAAAAAACGTTTAAAAATGAGATAAACAAGAATAAATCAGACCTGGATAATACCTGCAGAATATACATCACTGCATATGGATTTTATGAAAGCTAATCCAATTGTTGTCCCCTCCAAGTCGTGGCCTCTGTAAGGAAGAAGACAGCACAAAACACAGTGATGTTACCATGAAGCAGATCTGAAGTCAGTGTTTGCTTTACTAACCAAGCAGAATCTCAAAGTATATATTCATTTCCAGTTCTGCTTTTCATCCTTGATTTAATACAGTGTTTGAAGATATGCTTAAGGGCAGCACAAATCAGAAAACAACTGAATACACTTCATTATTTATTTGTTTTTTAACCTAAATTACATTTCCATTCATGAGACCTGAGCACCTGGTTTGGTGCAAATCGTTTGATGAAGTGCTTGGATGAGTGAGAACCAATGAATGTGAGCCAGAATAGCAAAGTAAATGCTGGTTGGGTTTGGTGATCTGCATTTCCCAGCTGCCTTTAAGCTTCGTGCCTTGACTCCTTGTGTTGTTAGGCTACACTGCAGTCTTTGAGACACTCAACTGCTTTGTAACCAGAGCAGGAAAAGCCGTGATACGTACGTAATTAGCTGAGCATTGTCATTTCTTTTCCTCTTTAATAAATCTGAGTTCCGCCACTTTGAGAAGTTGTCCAGAGTCGATCCTGCAATAGGACTCAAGGAGCATTTATCATTGTCTGTCCAGATTTCTAGGCCAATTAGAGCCACGTAAATATTGACGGCCTTATAAACCTGCAGAGAAACAGTTTTGCTGTGAAACAAATCACTTCAGAAAGACTTCCTAAACAGCCATTTATCTGCATAATTGGTTCACTTTTGTTGGTTCAATATGGACCACTCCAAACTTGATTTAAGAAATTGCAACAAAACAAAAGGCAAAACTTGAAGTCTCATTTCCCCCCACCCATATAACATCCAGAAAAGTGGCTTTAAAGTACTTAGAAAACTCAAAGTTTGGAGAAGATTTAAATTGAGGAAGAATGAAGAATCAGTTTATTCTTTCTGAAGGATTTCAATCCCTGACTTTAAGAGATATTAAGAAAATAAGATGTAAGTCTTCATTTAACACTGATTTAACTTACAAAAATTTCCTGCCGGGAGGCAAACAGCAGGATGGCATGGGCAGATTTGCTTTAAAAATGACAGCACAGTTTTCATACTTTCCAACATGTTATAGTAAAACTATATAAAGTTTGCAAATGAGAAAGTATAAATCACTTCTACTTATTTTTTTCTCTGCTCTATTTACTCTTACCGTGTTGATGAAATTGACTATTCCAAATACCCTCTGTCTCACAGTATTAACGTCTTTGTTGTACTTCTTATACTGAAAAATGAAATACATGGTGTCAGGAATGAGAGAGGAAAAAATAAGTGGTTTGTCAGAAAAGAAATATCCCACAGAGGACGGCTTTGTGAATGACACCATTCCTGGTCTGGCCTTATCTGTTCTATTTATTGTTTTATCAGGCCATATCGTGCAAAGCCTGGAGGAATTGGGCTGCAGCTGGGACTGCTTGTGGTCCCAGTGCTGTAGTTGGGGTAGGAGCCCAGAATGAACAGCACTGACCTCAGTCTCGTGAGGAAAACTGAATTCAATACTCACCATAGTATTGTCTGCAACTACATAAACTTCCAGATATTTCTTTGCCTTCAGGTATGCCTTCATCTGGAGAGAAGATAAATTTTGGTGACTTTTAAGGCTTGTTTCAGTCTCATTCTTAGTAACTTCCCACCACTCTATTCGTTATTGGGGTCTTTCTCTTGATAAGTAATTTAGAATGGGACTGTCTCATTTTAAAATGATGAAAGGTAGACCAGATATTAAGCATTTAGAAGGTTAAAAGTGCACGTGGGCACATGAAGGAGGGCTTAACTCAGATGGCAGCTCCAAAAGATAGATCTGAGATCTTGCACTGGTTGTTTAAGGTTTGGTTACGCTCCACTGCTTGCAATTGCTTCGCTCCCAGAGGTGCCAGCAGACGGTGAGACTTTGGCCACTCACCCACTTCTGCTGCAGCCTCAACTTCTCTTCTGCTTTGTACTTACTTCTGGGCTATTGCTGGATTTGAAGATGCTATTGATGGGGCTGCTTGCATTCACTTCCCAGCTGCTATTGACTACTCCACAGGTTTTGATGGGATTATCTTCCACAAACTCATACACTGCATGTTTGTCTCTGTCCGACGTTCCCAAGGGTTCAATCAGGTACTTCTGCCCACGGGTCTCAAAATACCCACTGTGAACATTTTCTTTAGGTTAGACTTAAGAATCCATGGGACAGAGACAGCAACATTCTCTTTAATAGGGCATGTAGGGACTGTTGCACACGCCAATGCAATCATATAACTGTTACAGTTGGAAAAGACCTCTAAGATCATCACATCCAACCGTCAACCCATCATCACCTTGCCCACAATGGAGCATGGTTTGGCAGCATGCAGGCAGGAATCAAAGCTGCTGGGTTGGGGATGGTCTTTAAGGTCCCTTCCAACCTAAGCCATTCTATGCCTCCATTCTGTGAATGGGAAATTCATCAGGTGAGGTCTCTTGAGTAGGTGACCATCAGACAAAAGGAAACTGGATTAAGAATGAATGAGTTTTACATTTGGGAGTTTTAATGCTTGTAAAGTGAAATCCAGCTTCAATTGTAAGTTCAAAGATAGGCTTTCAGATTTAATTCGCTTCTGTTTCCTCATAAGCACACAAGAATAAAAGATAGCACCCATTTATTTACAACCTGATCCTATTTGAATTGGAAAAATTATCCTCACACATATTCTGATATCAGTACCATTTGGAAACTGAACCTCCACGTTACCTTAAACCTTTACAGGCCCTGATGCTTGCTGTTGAGTCTGCCTCATCCTGAATGTAACCTTCATAGTAACAGTGATCCTGTTTAGAAACAGAAAAATACCTTTTCAAATTGATTTCAGGAGAAAAAGGGCCAGGTAGAATGGTGCAATTAACTCTGCTATCTTATATTAGGGGAAACACTTAAAATGAAAAAAGCTGGTAACCATTTCTATGTTTGCTCCAGTACCATTTTCATTATCCTTCAATACACAGTGACCCAAGTGTTGGTAAATCCAGTCATAGTGGGTTCTGGTTCATGCAGAGCATTACATGAAAGTAAGACTATCTGC
Source organism: Gallus gallus (assembly GCF_016699485.2). Classification (NCBI taxonomy): domain Eukaryota; kingdom Metazoa; phylum Chordata; class Aves; order Galliformes; family Phasianidae; genus Gallus; species Gallus gallus. The sequence continues at coordinate 1,109,484 of NC_052553.1, forward strand.
TGCTCAAAATGAAGCATAAACTGATGTACTCTGATAAATTTGGTCCATACTGAATTGCTTTTGCAGCCAGAAATCAAAGAAACACCCCTTAATATTAACCCAACAGTTAAATGCTTTAACTTCAATCAGATTAAAATACATTTATGTTGTTAATACACATGATTAACAAGAAACAGTTCGTGACTTAACTGACTTAGAGATCTAAGATCTGTGTTCAAGGAGACTTCAGAGTCACAAAGGCATTGTGAACATTTTACCCGTAGCATTTTCATTAAGACAGTTCTTAATAGAATCATTAAGGTTGGAAAAGATCACTAAGATCATCTGGTCTAGTCATCAACCCTTATAATGCGCTACTCAAGCCTTTCTCTGCTCTGCTTTCTCTTTTTGCATGGATATTTGCTTTCACTTTCCCACTTAATTATTTTCCTTCCATCCATTATAAAATGGATGGAATGGTTGAAATGGAATGGATAAAAATTACTGTAGACTGAAGGCAAGGTGCTGTCCATTTGTACATACAAAAGAAACAATATAGGGCAGCAAGCTGCACAGGTAGGTCTGTTTGAGATGACCTGAAACCAGGGATAGGTGCTAATTGCTTTCCATAGGATCCTTTCAGGGAGTGAAAGTAGTTGGAGCAGTCAGAAATCGCCCCTTTTTCCTGCAATAAAGGAACATAGTGTTCTCTACGCAGATTTATTTCAGCTCCCTTTGCTGCTAATCACCCCATGAAAAGTTAATATCAGGCCTTGTATTCTAATTTGCATGTATTATAACAGGTAGCGTGACATTGGACAAAAAGCTTCAGCTGAGAGCTTTGTTGAAGAGAAAAACCAGAGGGCAGACAGTTAATTAAAAAAAAATAACTAAAATGTAACAGCCATTTCCTTTGAGTCTGAATAAGTGATTGGTCATGGCTCAGAGAAGCCACCTGGAGTAACCTGCAGTGCCTTTGCTGTGAGCGTGGGCGATAAGGTGAGCCAGAGGAAATCTCTGCTTATCTGAATCCGTGATCTCACTGAGATTACATGTAAAAGTGAGGCCCTGAGCTGCACAGAATGAGCAAAGTCGGGAGGGTAGGGGAGGGCTTGGTCTGTCCTGGCTCCACTCCCTGTCCTGACAAAGAGAGAAACTCAGCTCAGATACGTGTTCATCAGCTGAGAGGTGGGAAGTGGCCAAAGGCAAACCCAGGCTGATTTGTGTTATTTGTTCATGCACCCGTGAACCTCATACAGAACTCAGTGTAGGGGAAATAAACCTTTTTATTTATTTATTACCTTGATCTGGGGACTCGTGGTTATCTGCTGACCGTCATCTGAATAAACTGTTTCAGTGTAGTCCCCAGCTAACAGATGCCTGCAAAGATTAAAGAACAGTTATTATTCAAATAATGGTAGTCATCTAGAAATGAGACGATTGTGTAACGAGTGAAGCATTTAAGGAATTCAGATGATTACTCAGGTTATGATTAGTATCAAAAGACAAGGGAAGAAAAGCACCTGGGTGGGGAATTCTGCCTGTGTGTAATTCTTACTCAAAAGGACGTTTCTAAAATAAGAAATCAATTAATGTCTACTTATTTCATTAGTATAAAGTAATCTCCTGGTAGATCTGAAAGTAAATATATGACGATATATGTGGTATTGATTCTATTTTGCCCTCCCATTTGTGTAGATGTTTCCACCACTCCACAGTGGTACAGTTGTGCTCTCTTCCCCGGTTGTAATGGTGAAGATATGGGTCAATAGGAAAGCTGCATCGTCTGCTCCTACATGTACGTAGCTATGTGTGCCCAGAGACACATTATGGTATATAGTTATCATGAGCTGATTATAGTACCACTGTATTTACACAGCCATTAGAAAAGTGCCTATTAAAGCAGACTTGTCTGATACCATGTTAAATGCTGTGGTGCAGCCAGCAAGCAGAAAATCGTAGCTGGTTTTGTGTATTACACTACTCAAAGTTCAGCAGAGGTAGTGCTACGGTAGCTGGTACTGGAAGCCTTGTCTAAGGACTGCTGCATTCCCTATTTCTTCCCCGTATTTGGAAGAGCTTATAGAGCTAACACAGCCCCACTTTTGTGGATTTTCCTCTTGTTCTTCTCCATAGCTTGTATCAAAACCGAACAGGTAAGTATAACCCAGAGACTACCCATAGAGAAGAAAACATCTGAAATGTAATGAAGGTATTATGCATTCCATTGATTTAGCCATCTTGAGAAAAACAGGACAACAGTCATAGAATCATAGTCATAGAATCATTAAGGTTGGAAAATACCACTAAGATCAGCAAGACCAACCCCAACCAACCCCCATCATGCCCATAGAATCGTGGAAGCATTAAGGTTGGAGAAGGCCTCTTAGGTCATCAAGTCCAACCGTCAACCCATCCCCACCATGCCTACTAAACTGTGTCAAAATCAGCAGTACAGGCAAGTCATTCTATCACAGTAATGGCTTACAGAGCAACATACAGTGAGGAATAATGTTTAAGGAAAAGGTTGTACTGAACATACTTGTTTTTTTGTAGGTGCAATATGACTTCCTCTCCGTTGGCTTTGATTCCATACTCCAGTGTATCGTCATATTTTGTCTGTAAACAGATTTAAGTGTTAGAATATGGACTTTTATAACTTCTGGCCTCACCATGAGTTAGATGGCTGTTGAGTTGCCAGCGGTGTTCTTTTCCTTCTCTCTCCACCAAAAATAAGCACTCTGGCAGTTATAGAATAAGCAGAAGGTTGTTTTCTTTCATATTTTTTTGGTTAGAGGACCAAATCTAACTTTGCCCATCTACCAGCAAACAAAAAGCAGAACTTGTCTATTTCAGTACCTCTTCTTTGCTTCTTTCTGCATCTCTTTTATGTACTGTGTGCAGTTTCCGAGGATAAACTATTTCATATTGCTCAACTCCAAGTAATTTCTTTCTTGCACTTCCTAGGGAGAAACAGATGTATATTTATGAAAGCACAGTATTAACTTATTAAACGCCATATTTCATGTTTGCCAAGACTGCTTTTTTGGGCTGTATAGCCACTCATTTCTGATCTATTCTCTGCTATGGCACGTGCTCATCTGCTCTTAAGCAGCCCCCCACAGTGTGACCTAATGTTTGTTACAGTGTGGGTTTCAGCTGAGTTGCCATCCCTGGCAATTTATAGAATGGAACCCCTGAGGTTGGAAAAGACCTTAAGATCTCCAAGTCCAACCTCACCATGCCCACCGGCTAAATGCCTCAGTGCCACATCTCTGCAGTTCTTGAACACCTCCAGGGATGGTGACTCCATCACATCCCTGGGCAGACCTTAAATGAGGTTTGGGAAGGGGTGGATCCTGGCTTCAGCCCTTCCAGTCACTCAGGTGCATTGCATTGCTCCCCTGGGTTGGCCCTGCCTTCCCACCAGGTGCTCAAGCACTGCTTCAGGCTGTGAATTACCATTTCCACCACAGTGGCCTACAAGTTAAGACTGCCTCTATAAAAGCAAATAAACTCTCACAGTTCCCCACAGGTTTGGAAGAAGCCTAGATTTCTCTTTTAGAAAGCTTTCAAGCCAATCTTCTTGCTTAAATGCTTCCCAACCGTACCTCAATACAGTGCTGATGAACACTGTTTCATTCTGTTGTATGCTTCCAGGCATGAGTGAGTAAGGACAAAAAGTTAATTAGCGGCATGATTTGCAGGGGTGGTCAGCACACATTGCATCATTTGAAGTTAATGATAGCAGCTGGCATACAGCACGTGGGGAAAACAGGGCTCTACAAGGGATGTGTTGCTTTCCAGCAAGGCAAAAGGAGGTCTGTTTGCTCCATAAGCTCTTTAATCTCCTACCAAGGGTCACTTCACCTGAATGGAACATTCTTTAAGGCTCAAGCACAAGAGTTTGCATTTAAAAACAACACTAATAAAGAGAGAGTGAAACTTCTCTTTTAATTATCTGCCTCAAGGCCAAAGTTTTACAACTGTAATTTTCTTTAATCTCTGCAGCAACAAAGTATATCCTCATGCAGATTGTCCCAGTAAAATAGATTAATTCAACATAACTCATTTATTTGATTCAGCCCTTTCAAAAAATAATTGCAGAATAAACCTGGCTGTATCTGAACGAAACTGTGTGCTGTAGAGGATGCTGTGGTATAAAGGTAATAAACTCATGAGCTTGAAGTATGCTCTCATGCTCTGATCAGAGTAATACTGTATGCCTCTCAGAACTGAGTGCTGTGCTCCAATTTTATCTGCCCATTCTCTCATGGAGACTCTTTACAGGACTGTGTGTAGCCCAAGCAGCTCAAGCCTAGGCTGGATTTGAGTAGAGACCCAGAACTAAACTTCCCTTTCCCCTGCAGAGGGATGCAAGTAGTGTTTCAAAGCTAACAAGTCAGCTTTGTTCTGGAACAAATAGTTTCTTAGAGGTATTATTTTAATCACCTTGCTATATTGTCTTTGTCTGGTTTCATCCATTGTCCTAAGTCAGTAAGCCTAAGCCTTAAGAAAGAAGGAAATTCCTTGGGCTTTCTACAATAGCTAGAAAAATTGCTAATAAAGAACAAATAATTAAGTAATTTTCCGAGAGCCTAACCCAGGACGACATGTCATTAGTGAGGACTTCAGTGGTAATGAAGATTTACTTTTGTCGAGGAACAAACTATTCACACCTAAAGCATTAATACTGGACATGTTTTCAGATACCCGGTGCAACCAGTGCAATCAGAAAGACACTTGACAGAACAAATTGCATGTCTAATTATGTGTACAAAACCTGTGCCAAGCTCTGAGAGGATCTGTTCCCTGTAGACATGGATTGAATGAAACAATGCACATGGGAAAAAAAAATGTGCAGTGCATTAAGGTTAAGCCTTACGAGCTTCTCAACTCATAACCTGCAGTAAGGCACAGATAGTAAAGGTGGTAACTATTTTAGTTCAGGTAATAGAATTAATTGAATTCAAACACAGGTCTTTTCTTCTATGGCCAAAATAGTGTCATGTAGTACTTTGTCCCAGTTGGATCAGTTCTCTGATCACTTGCAGATGAAATGCTTTCTTAGTTGGCTTACAAAACTGACCTGTTCGTGGTCTCTAGCCAATCTATGGTGTGCTTTCAGACGAGTCAATATTTCCCTAACTAGATAATATCTTTGAATGGAAAGAGAAAAGGAAGCAAACTCCTAAATTCAGTAATACCATTTTCTTCAATGGCTTTAATTCAACGGTCTTCATTATTATCCACAAACTAATGATTAAAAATGTATAAAAGCTATACAAAGTCATCTAAGATTATCCTTAGTAACCACTGAAAAAGGATTAAAAAGGGGAGGGGAGGGAAGGGAAGGGAAGGGAAAGGAAAGAAAAAAAAACATACCTTGATGGAGAAAGCATAGCAAAACAACAAAAATGAGAATGACATTATTCATCTCAGTTGCTGTTGTCTAGCAGTGGATCCTTGCTCTAGGAAAGCTGAGTTCCCGTCTCCGTGCTTTGAGCAGTTCCGTCTTGTGCAGTGAGTGAGAGGGAGTGAGTTGTGCTGCTTATTCTTGTTCCTATATGAGGAAGTGTTTACTAAAGGTGTTGCACAATTTTCAAGTCACAGAGAGTTACAGCAAGCGGAAGTTCCTGCTGCACAGTTAATATCACACGAGTTGTGATCGATTACTTCTTACTTATAAGTTCCCCGAAACTGCTCATCCAAATGGAATATGGGAGATTGGAGTTGTGCTAATGTTGTCTTCTTATAGTCTGGATGGTGAAAAGCTAAAATAGAAGCAAGTGCTCGCAACACAGGACATTGTGTGGCATGCCACCCTGTGAGTGATTATCACTTTTTCAGCTCAGGGACAGAACCTGGCAAGCAGAAGGCACTGCTGGTGGCTCAAGGAATGGGAAATTTGCAGGAGGTTCAGGATGAAGCAGGTGCTGAGGCTGCAGGTGCAGATGTTTTGGTTTCTGCTGATTGCCCCTTGATCTGTACAGAATGGGAGAGTTCAGAGCACCAGTACAGGCAATTCTGTGACTGTGAATCATATCTGTATTATAAACATTAAATGTGCCCTATTCTGCCTCTTCTATTTGTATTAGTAATGTTTGCTTTGGGTTCATGTGACAGACATCTGACTAAAGGGGGCTGTAGTCAAGTGAGAAATCAAGGTGTTTTCTGTCAAATCCTGTTCTAAATGTCTATGCTAGAAACTAATCACGGAGGTTGAATAATAGGGAGAATTTCTTCTTTGAAAGAGTGCTCTGGCATTGGCACAGGCTGCCCAGGGAGGTGGTGGGCTCACTGTCCCTGGAGGTGCTCCAGAACTGTGGAGATGTGGCACTGAAGGACACGGTCTGTGGGCATGGTGGGATGAGTTGGTGACCTTGGAGGTCTTTTCCAACCTTTATGATCCTATCATTCTATAATATAGCACTGAATTTTGAATATGTACTTTCCCCTTAGAATAAGAACACTTGCTAAATCTCAAGATGTTCTGGGACAGTTTGGGAGCTGCCAACAAATAGCCTCTGAGCTTACTGTAGGGATAGAATCTTACCAATTAAGAATAATTTATGTCCAATGCTGATTGAAGTAAATATGTAGATCTGGCTATTTCATAGTAAAACTTGATTCTAAGACAATAGCCTGGTTATTTGCTTCTCTTTATTTTGTTTAGCCTCTACAGTGAGGTAAAGTGATTGCATAATGGATGTTAATAGCTGCTGAATAGGAGCAGGAGAAGAGTTTATTGGCAGGAAGATGGGCTGAGAGAGGAAAAGGACACCTGTTTGCTAGAGCCTTGCTAACAAGACTCAATCCTCTGCTGTAGGAAATGGGAGCTCTGGTGAGCTGTAGCAACACTGTCAACATTCAGGTCAATATTGACGGTTTTTCTCCCTTTTCTAGAGTGTCCTATCTCCGTGGTGTGGCTGCCACCTGATACTCCAGGAACAGGAGTGATTTGGTGTCAGCTTTGGTGGCAGTGTCTTTGGGGTTCTGTAGCTTGGAGACACAATGAGCTTACTTTGCTTGAAGGAAAGCCGCATTCTATGCCAAACCATGTCATCAACCCAAGTTATGAAAGAGTGCTTCAGGCAAAGAATTCATGTCCAATTGTTTGGCCATACCCTCAACAAGGTGCATGTCAGTTGCAGAGAGCATCACAGAGGGTCTGTGTAATTTAATTGGTAATTCTTACTTAAGTGCTATCTGCTTGATTAAAGGGAGCAAATAGAAAAGGGTTGTGCGAATCCCTCCCATGTGAGATTAAAATGAGTATTAAAAGTAGAATGATGGTCGTGTTGGGGCACTAGGCTGAGCTCTGCTGCTGCCTTGTCCTCAATCTAGGTCCCTTTGAAGTAGGTCTGCAAACATGTTAATGTACCTTAGTGGAATTTTCAGGAGTCTGTAAACAATGTAGGTGTCTGTTTCATCTGCACTTCAATAGACGTATGTTCAACCACAGCACTAAGGAACACTCATACAACCCCTGCAGCTGTAGATAAGCAGCTGAGAGACGTTACTCTGTTCTTCCCCGTATCTCCATCTGCTCCATTCTGCTTTTGCCCCATCTAACCCCTTGCTTCAGCAAGCAGCCCTGCTTCTTAGCACAGAGCAGTGTCCGCATCCTGTTCCTCCTGGGAGAGCTCTCAGGGAAGGAATGTGTTATTTCACACTCAGCTGCCACAGGACCAACCATGGCCCTATTGCTTTAGCTAAACTCGTAACCTGCCTTCCGCCTTCCACCATTTTCTTCTCTCACAGCTTCAGTCCCAGCCAGTTTACAGATTATTTTTCTCAGGCATACAAACAGAACCATGTGGCTTCTGCATCTGCATTCCAACCCTGTGCTGCTGTTTGCTCCCTCTGTCTATTCGCAGTGGCATTCCAGTCTCCCCACAACCTCTCTGTGCCAGCCCAGGCTCTTCCCCTCCATCTCCAGAGCTGATCCAAAACCCATTGAAGTCAACAGAAGACCTTCTATTGCTTTCCAGGGCCTTTGGATCAGCTTTACAATTCCTCTTTAAAACCTACTCTTTACATAAGGCATTTTCTTGTGCTCTGTTGTGTCACACATTCCCAAGGTGAATTATCCTCCATTTCCTCAGCTTTTAGCATTTTGTCCTTTCTTTCTGGGTTCTGTTGAAGGATGTAATCAAATAGTTGCCTTAGGACATAATCAGATTAGGCTGCTAATCAGAGTAGCTGGAAAAATTTCCTCCCTTCCAACTCACGTGCAGCACTTGGCTAAGGTTTTACTTTAACATAAAGTAAAATGCCTTCACCTAAATTGTAACTGAAACTAACACAGCATCAGCTGAGTTATTTCTTAAGAAGCTCTAGTTAGATCACCAACTTTCATCTGATTCATCGCTGCAAACTTCTTACATCTCTGTCATCCTCTGTGCCTTAGAGAAGTTTACAGACATACATGGTATGCTCCAAGCATCAAGTTTCTTCCTTCTTGTTTTCTTTCTTTTTTTTTTCAAAATAAGTGATGAAAATACGTTACTTCATCTTCCTCTTTACCTTTGTTTGTTATCTGCATTTTGCTTAATTTTTCTGCATCATCATAATGTAATATGTAAAGCAGTAACCTATGGCAGAGAGTAGGCAGCCAAGTCGAGGTACAGGAACTTCCAATATATTTCTCAAGATCCAGTAACTGTTCATAATTTCACAGCATGACGTAAGGTGCCTTTCCTGAAGGTTAATACTTCTCAGAAAGTACACATGTCCCCATTTCTGGCTGCGCCATGTGTTGTGCAGTTGTATGTATGTGCATGAGCTGCTTAACGTCCTCCATCTGCACTGCATGAGTGACAATGCAAATCACTGTGAATTAAGCACTGCAGTCTTCGTTCCCTTTGTTTTTTTTTTTTTGTATTGTTTATACTTGTAATATGTGAAGTCTGGCTCTATTTTTCCAGGGCTTGGGGGAATCTTGCATGCTACGGCACTGTTCTTGCAGGGATCCATATGGGGCTTAGTGCAAGGGCAGTGGGTGGCTCAGTTCCTAGAACTGAGTTCTAGAAAGACCTCCCCAAGGCTGTGGGTGGACTTACTAGGCTGTTTTAAACCTCTGAAAGGCCATGGGTGTGCATGACTGAATATCTGTGTGCAAGAATGATGCCCACCTCAGACCTCCACAAGGCAGATCTCCTTTCTGCTCATCCATGCTTTCCTTCTTCGCCCCGTGTTGCCCATGCCTTGCACCTGCCTGCCCTGCCACAATCAAGCCTTTCAGTTCACTGCTTTCAGTCCTGGGGAATTTGGAGAGAGCTGGCAAGACATATGGCTTTATTCTGGCAAACAAATAAAGGGGAAGCAGAACTATTTTACCTGGATGACCTGTCACAGTGCCTCCAGTCTGATGGACTCCAATTGCTTCCCACACACATAGAGTACATAGTGAACATTTTATTGAGTCATCTCATCTCTCCACTTGAGGCAAAAACTTGAACAAAGAAGCAACTGTCCAACCTGAGCTACCTCTGTAGCAGGAGATTTTTCCTGGCATAGGGAAGCTGATGTAGTTACTGACAAAAAGCTCCCAGTGTGGACATGGCTGTCCACCAACCAAGCTGTGCTTTGGACCAGCAGAGCAAAGGTGCCTTCTGTTTGAGTGAAGCGAGCTCTACGGGTGCAGGTATGGCTGTGTCCACATATGGATGCCATGTCATGTTTTTTGTTACCCCAATTAACATATTTATGTGATATAGACAATGTGTTTCAAGTAGCGTAGGCTTTAATAGCAACTGCAGTTCATCTATCTATAGCCAAATCCTTCTTGACTCAGTCTGCTGCCTTAAAAAAACGGGTGGGTTTTGTTCATTTTTAGTAGCTGCCTTTTTGCCTTTTAAGGCCTGATCCTAACAAGGAGCTTCCCCCAAAGCACCTTTGGGTTGCTCTGGCTTCTAACAAGCAAATGTTCCAAGACTGCTGGGAAAGGAGACTGGTGAGAAGGGGAGCTGTCACACGCAAGTTGCATACCGTCTTCTGATGACTTCCTCATGGAAGTGCTTGCTGTAATGAATGCATCACAAAATGACATTGGCCTTTTGTTTCCTGTGCTTACCGCTTCCCTGTTTTTGGCACGACTCTCAGCCCAAGAGAATGACAATGGTGGCATTGTGCTTCTCCCTCAGCTAACCCTGGAGCGTTGGGAAAGACTGTCTGCTTACACAACACCTCAGCCCCCTCTCCGCTCAACCACAGTCTTCTGTAATTGTCTATAGCCTTGCTAATCTTTTTTTTAGGCTGTGATGTAGCAACAGGCACTGTCTGTGAGTGACCCCAGATATTCTTTCACAACATCCTTGCAAGGTGAATATTTTCCCATCTTACAAGTGGGAAAACCTGAGCTATACAAATTGGACTGTTTGCTGCGAGCATCCATCCTCTCTGGTAGTAATCTTCTGCACCAGATGTACACCTCTAGGATCATATACCTGAGCTGCAATGTCTCAGTGAACTATCACTCCCTGAGAGAGAACAGGGACACTGTTTACACTGCGGGTGAGATATCTGTCAGCTGTATTTTTTGTACTGTTTTTATGTGAACGAATATAATGAAAGCAGCAAAGCGAAAAAAACCCCAACATGAGTTGGAGCATCTGTTGATATTTTGGCTACAGGGGATTGCAATCATAGAATCATAAGATCATTAAGGTTGGAAAAGACTTTTAAGATCCTCAAGTCCAACCTCAGCCCATCCCCACCACGCCCATAGAATCGTGGAATCATTGTGGTTGGAAAAGACCTCCAAGATCACCAAGAAGAACCCCAACCCATCCCACCGTGCCTGCTAACCATGACCCTCAGTGCCACATCTCCAGGGTTCTCAAACACCTCCAGAGACAGTGACTCCACCACTCACCGGGCAGCCCATTCCAGTGCTTCAACAGGAGGTCTTTTCCAACCTTAATGATCCTATGATTCCATACAGTGCAAGAAGAGAGGATGGTGCCAAAAGCCCTCTACGATGTATGAGGATGCATCATCCTTCTAAGAAGGGAGAACCACATCTAACAATAGCAACAAAGATAGAAAATACAAATGTCTGTTCAGCACATCCTCGTCCTGGTAGGCATGAGGTACACAGTGCCTGCCAGCTCAGCGGGTTTCATGAAGAGTCTCAGTACACTCATTGTCATAAAATCTTGATCCCTGGAGTCACGTGAATCGATCACAGTTTCATTTTTCACTCGTTATTATTTTCCTTAAAAAGAAAGCAGTTTTCAGGGTCAGAGATCCGGATAAATGTTTGAAAACATGAAGCTGGGCAATGTAAAACTGAGAAAGCAAATAAAAGGAACTCCAAATGCATTTTTTAAATCTCATGTTGGTGAGTTTTTTGGCTGTTTTTTAGGCCTGACCAATGGTTTTGGGTAATGAAGCTGGCAGTCTGGAGTCCTGATCCGAGCTCTGAGTTCTCCCCTTTTCCAAAGACATTGAGAGCCATAAAAAGACAAAAGATGAATTAAAGCATGTATTTAATCATACTTTACAGATCAGATACTGCTTTAAAGTGTTTGAGACTAAGGACTCAACGTCTCTGGAAAGTCTGTAGTGGCATGAAGAACTGATTTCAGATCCCCTTAGGGTCATGGAGACATCGGTTCTAGCAGGAGAGTTCCTAGCTCCAAATTGCAATTCAGTAAACAGGGATCTCAGCCCACCAGCTGCCTTTTTTTTATGACCAGGAACTCATTTTGCATGCACATGTTTCTCTTGCTATTCTCTGCATGCCCATGAGAGCACTAAACAGAGTGGAGAGAGCAAAGGCAAAGTCTGGTGCGGCTGTGCAGCCCTGCCTGGCTGTTTGCTTACTTCACGTGCTATCATCTTCCATCAGATAAGCTTGTGGCCGTGTGGTGGAACATTTCCAGGGAGACAAACAGCAGACCTCTCAGGTTCCTTGTGTCCCAAGTATGTACCTACTCCATCAAGTCACATGATGGGGAACTGGCTGCGATTCCCATGCAGAGACTGCCTTCTAGTTTCCTCCTGCTCCAAGGTGTGCCTCCGACCTGAAGGCGTATTTTCATACCTTAGGGCACAAAAGGGATGCAAGGGACAAACAGTCAAGTCCCATAAGTGACACTTCTGGTGAAGTAGTACATTGCATAGGTCCTGTGTTCCCTCTCCACATCTTTGAACAGAAACAACAAGTCAACTCATTGTCCTCACCTGTCCATGCTCAGCGCGTAAACATTCTCTATCTCTTCTTCTTTCTAAGCTGGAACATGTCCAGTTTTTAATTGATGTCATTCAGCCAAAACTTATTTACCCCCTTTTCCTGGTTTCTGTGTGACTTTTGGCCTGTCTGAGTATTTTAATTGGAGATGAAGGAAAGACTGCTTTAAAATTGCATTTGTACAGGAGAAGTTTTTAGCGGTCCTGTTTAAAAAGTACATTTGCTGAGCGCCAACCCAAACATACATAGGTACATTAAACAGAAAAGGTTCTTTGAAATTATTACCTGCAATAGGTAATATTCTGATAATTAAATCAAGTAAAATAAACTTCCAAATGCCTTTAATTGAAAGTTAGTACACTTTCAGAATACTGTACAGTTATTAGCTGAGCGTTTTTTATCTGCTAATCCACACTTTCCAGTTATTGTTGCTGGTGTAATGCTCAGAAAATAATGAAAACTCTTAATAAGAGAACTAACCTAGTAAAATACTTCATAAGGAATTCAGAAAGCAGCAATGATGTGCACTTCACCTTAGCACAACTCAGCAACTCTGCATGAAATATTTCATGTTCAACATGGCAGTAGTTCCAAGGTTAACGTCAACAGGCAGTTGCTGAAGAATGGCTCTTGTCACGGTCTTGCCTGATCAGAGCTCCCAGCTTTGGTTGGCATTTGGTAGGCTGCCACTCTTCCTCACCTCTTGAGAATGATGAGTGCATTTTCTGAAGAGCCCTACCTCTTCCCTATGTTCTATCTGCTGCCAACACCACTGTCCCTAAATGGAGCCATTCAATGGCTTCATAGCACCAACAATGGACACCCAGGACGGGTCCTTCACACACAGCCAATGTTGGTCTTGCAGTCTTTGGGTGTAGAGCTCAGTGCTCATGAAGGAAGAAAGACTAAAACAAACAAACCACACACCAAAAAAAAACCCTAAAGTCTGCTATTTGACCAAGTGGCCCCTCACCCCTATAAATATTAGCATTTAGAGTCTTGATTTTTGTGTATGTATGTGTAGAAAAGAGAGAAAGAGAATATGCAGAGGTATAGAGGAGATTATAAAATCTTTAAGTAAATAACCCATGTAATCCTTGCTTTTGTGAGGGTGGCAATTTCTCCAGTGGTGTGAGTTAAACATTTCCAAGTTCCTTTCTTAAAATAAGTTTGGTGGACATTTTGGAACTCTGATCTGATGCCTAGGAAAATTAATGTTTTTTTTTTTTTTCTGTCTTTGTTTTCAAACATAAGAATTTGGGAAAGGCACAGTAACCTTCAAGCTTGTTAAAATACTAATCTGGAGCCAGATTCTGTTATTCTATTTTATTTTAAGTTTCATAAAACTTGGGGGAATTATATATATTTTTTAATTATTTTCTTCTGAGCATCCTGGCCTTGCTCATTTCTGTGCAAAAAGTGCCAGAATGCCCCAAGAAAAATTGATTTTGCAGTATTTCCAAGCTCACTATTACCACGAAGTAGTAAAAATTGACGAGAAAGACATGTTAAAAGATTTCTAGAATGAAATGATTGGGGATACAATTGCCCAAGTATTCCCTTAAGCAAACACCCTAAGTTTTAAGAGCTTGTGTCAGTTACAGAACAGAGCGAGAAACTGAATAAAAGATCACTATGTTTATTCACCTTAAAGACACTGCTTTACTTTATTCAGGATGAATCCGGTAGGGATGTGAATAAAAATGGGAAAACAAAATGAAATTACATTTTATTGAGCTGCAGTGTATTCTTACTCCCTTCTGTATAAACTTCTGCGGACTTATTTAATCATTACACCCTTCAATCTGTTTGGATTGACATCCAAAGGAGAGCCAGACTGGAGGATCTGGAAAGGATAAAACAAAGAGTGATGTGGTTTGGGGGGCATGGTGGTGATGGGTTGATGGATGGAGCTGATGACCTTAGAGGTCTTTTCCAGTTTAAATGATTCTATAATTCTACAGAAATATCCTGGGATTTTTAGGTAACCAACCTCCCATTTCTTCCTGCGAAAGCCAGATATGTAATTTCAAATACATTTCTCTAAAAGTCTATTTTTGTTCTAATTTTTGGAGATTTTTCTAACTACTGCTGAAAGAAAGAGTTTGGCATGATAAGCAGCTCCTGCAGCAGTGTCTGCCTGGTTCAAACCAGAATCTCAAAGGGCATTTCTGCTCAGAGGGAGCAATTTTGAACTGAACTGGGATCTGACTTTTGTCTGCCATTGCACTTTGACCATGCAGGATTATGTATTGGAAAAAAACAAAGAGCCCAGGGCTAGTCACCTACTTCTAATCTCATATAATAGTATTCTTCTTGTTGGTGTCATTGGCTAATTTTATATAATACTATATTCTGGCAATCCACCTTTATTTTGCGGAAAGTATAGTCTTTAGCAGAATGAGTACTCTCATGCACCTTGCAAAATGCTATGTTCAATATCCCCATTAGTAACTGCAAAATTTAAACAAATGCTTCCCTGTCGTGTGTGTGAGAAAATCTTTTGCTTGTGGTGACATTTGGAAGGTATAAAGATGTGGCAGCCCAGCCCGTAAACAAAGTAAAGCAGGAATGTTGCTGGGGTGAGATCTTCTAAGCATGGTTAGGGCAGAAAATTGCCTGCAGGTCTTGGCTCATATTGCACTATTGATCATTTTTACCCGTTGCCATCTTGTGAAGGCAGAACTGGCCAGGACACTGGAACAGGTTGCCCAGAGAGGTGGTGGATGCCCCATTCCTTAAGACATTCAAGGTCAGGCTGAATGGGGCTCTGAACAACCTGATTGGGCTGTAGATTTGCATTGGAATTGCACCAGATGGAATGGGACCAAATGGTCCCTTCCAACTCCATTCTAGGATTCTGTGATTCTATCCCACAGTCCCATAGGGTACTGGTAGGTACCAGTAGGCAAAAGACAGGGGACATGGAGCTCACCAGACTTGTAGCCCTTCTGGTGCCTTCTTTTTCATTGCAGGAAGGTTTTACTATCAATTCTCGCCTTGGACTGCCAGCCAGCTTCTGATGGGAGGAGGAAATCAGGAGCCAGGTCACTAAGACAACTGCCAAGATAACAACTTATTCAAACAGTGCTGTTTATTCTGCAATTTATTCAGTAAATTGGCCTGTCCGAATGAAATTTGATGGGAAATTATTCCAGACATGGAACATAGCTTACATGGCAGCTGCCATGTATCTCCCTATGCAAATCAAAGCATATTTGATCCTTCGAATATGTTATTTATAAAACTGAAGTCTACTTAGCACATTTCAGCACATTTCAGAAAATCTGTCCTGCTGATGAATGCCTTGAAAGCAAATTTCTACGATGCAGTGTCTGCCAAAACTTTAGGCTATGAGATCTCAGCCACACTGCTGTTATTTGTGCTCATC
The DNA here is from genome assembly GCF_016699485.2 of Gallus gallus. Taxonomy (NCBI): domain Eukaryota; kingdom Metazoa; phylum Chordata; class Aves; order Galliformes; family Phasianidae; genus Gallus; species Gallus gallus. The sequence goes on from NC_052553.1 coordinate 1,125,053, forward strand.
AGTCTCATCGCATTCGTGTTCAAAAAGATTCTGGTAGGAAATTAAAATTCTGCCATAGGTGTTGGTGATTTGATAAGAAATTAGAATCCTGCCATAGGTGTCAATGCAGTGAGGATGTCAGGATCTCAAACGTCAGTTTAATCCCCAGAACTGTGCCCTATTTAAATTAAGCCTGATGACTTCATGCTTCCAGGGCTTTGGATAAGAGGGAGGCTGAGTGTGGAGCATGAAGCCATACAAGAGCTTCTTGTTGTCCTTATAAATACTGCCCAGACATACACCTGCCTGCATGGTAACAGCAGTCCCTATGCAAGTCAAGCAGCTCTGCGCTTTGAAATCCATTTCTGGCTGGGATGCATTTCCTGACCATTTCCTTCCAACTGCTTGCTCACCACAATGCACATATACATGAACACACCTTTCCTCACTTATTCATTTGCACAGTGCTCTGCTTCTCAGACAAACTAAGCCTCTTTGCACCACTCTGTTTACAAGAGGAAATCAAGTGAGCATAAATCACAATAATTTCTTCCTTAGCTCTGCATTAATACAGCCACTGCCACAGTGGGTTACAGGGAATGTAGTGTAGGTGAGCTCTGGGGACTTCAGGTGCACAGAGACAAGTGGCTGCCTATGCACGTTGACGTGGAGAAGGTGTAAATCTTGATAAAGAGAGATCTAACTTCTAGGACAAACAGAATAAACAGAGCTTTTCTTCTGTTCAGGAGCGTATGTTTGATCTCACATTCTATGGTAACTTTCTATGAGCACTTACAGACTTCTCAATTGTGGGACCATGTTTTGAGCCAAGAGCAAGATAACAGCTTTCACCAATTGTTTCAACACTGTTCCATTGAGGACACTCTAAATGTGAACTTTTGTTACTACACTGCACCTTTTTTCTTGCTTTTGCTATAACACCAAAATGCTTATGCTGACCTTCTTCGTTCAGTAGAGGACTCCGTCCTCTGCACTCAGTCTGCTGTGTAGGCTCCAACAGCTCAGTAAAGCTCTAAATGCTGATTCTTCAGAGAATCCATGGGAATACAATGCCTAAATGCCAATGAAATGGAAATCAGGTTGTGATGATCTGGGGGGAGAGAGGAGAGGGACTTCTTGGAGTGACTTAGGGACACATCACGCTTCCCTTCCCGCATAGGGACAGTAGGATTGTAGGCTTCTCAGTCACACATCACTAATAGGACTGTTGCCCTCAGAACCCGTGGGGTTTGGGAATTTCAGTGAAACTCAAGCACTTTAGGGAGGAGGAGTTTTGCAAAACTGGAATTTACGCCCCATTTTGAGACTCTTGAAAGATGCTGCAACTTTCCTTTCATGTATGATTTTCTTCAGTATGGAACATGGCAAATAAATACAGAGAGGGAAAGTGGAGACTGAGACATAGGAGTGATTGAGGAGTGTGAACAAAGCCAGTTCCCCGCTCTCTATAGCCCTAAACATTTTTATAAAGCACTTGAGATAAGGATTTATTGCCAAGCACTCTGTCAGGCTGTACTTTGCCAGGTTTCACGTCGCTGACTAATGCAGTTTAGCTGCTACAAGCCAATGACTTTACATTTACGTCATCAAAGCACTCAAACCAAAGAAGTGTGTAGGAATTAGTGTTTGAAGGAAAAAGAAATTCAATGGAAGACCTTATGAAAAGAAAGGGACGCTTTTGTTTTACTTCACTTTCCTAAGTTGTCTTTATTCCTGTTCTCTCATACCTGCAAACGCCAAACCCCCATTGTGGACGTGCCTGAGCAGTCGAGCAGGATAACTTGTGGTGACATGGAACAAGGGATGCCAGCCACCGTTTCCCCAGGACACCTGCTGGTTCCTCTTGAATGGTGACAGTGAATTGGGTTTTGAATAAGTCTTTCATACCCTTTCAAAGTCAGCAGCTATTATGGCATGAAGAATCTTGTTTATTTCATTCTCACAACATCTTAGGCAATTGCTTTTTGTTTCCTCGTTTTGGGTATCTTGCAGCCGGAGGCTGTTTTCCTGTTGGGGAGCAGAAAGCAGTATGATAGGTACATGTAATTCTCTTTTTGGCCTTCCTGTTGCTAGTGAAGATTTTCAGCTGAAAATTTTTCTTTTTTTTTTTTTAATGGAAAAAATATCATTCTCAGTGTTTATTATGCTCAAGTGTACCCTTAGTTCTCAAAAGATGCCATTCTTTTACCCTTGTGTATTATGTGTTCTGGTACTTTCACAGAAGTACATTTCCATTCACACCTCACTCTTCCCTACCTCGTTAGCTCTGACGTGAAGCTCAACAAGTGCCACCTTTAGCAAGACTGCAAATAATAAGAAGCACCAGGAAACGCTCTGTGACTACTGAAAATAGAATAGGCAGGAGAGAGGAAGGATGTGGGAGGAGGAGGAAGATGCGAGGGAGACTCTCAGAGCTTTTCCTGAGACTTCGGATCGTTATCTATAAAAAAGAACCCTCCAAAACAAAAGATGAGAGCACCTACTCCGATCTACGGCAACGTTTCCATTTGCTCTGGGATGAGTCAGGCTGGAGATGATATTTGTGCCCCCAGGTTTAGAGACAAGTGAATCAGTTCTGTTCAGAAGACTCAAGCACCTGGGGCCCTCCCCGTTCTGCTTGGCACCAGCTGCATTTTGGAAACTGAGCTCAGCTGATATCAGATAAGTTTCTTCTAAAGTTCCCGGTATGCTCCTGAGTTTCGCATTACTGTGAAGCATTAAAGATTTAAAGCATTCTTAAAAGGTCACTTCTCATTAAGATATTTCAAGCAGAGAGGGATGGATCCATTCACTAAGGGCAAAACTTTGACTGTTATGTGAGAGCAGAACTGAAATAGATTTGTGGGGAATGGATTTTACCTCAAAGCAACTGAAGTCTATCAGTGAGTGTTGATATAAACTTTAATTAAATGTAACAGGAGTCTTTCCTCATTGGAGCCATTACTACTATTTCAAAGAATATCCCCTCTGTGCCATTGGCTCTGTGATAATACAGGACTCCTGCAGGTAACTGTTAAGTTTTATTTGGGACATTATCATAGAATATCCCTAGTTGGAAGGGACATATAAGGATCATTGAGTCCAACTCCTGTTGGGGACAGGTGATGTGGTTGGGAGGTGAGGCTTGGAGCTTCTGCTCTTGGAGGTGGCTTGAAAGCCTCTTTTTGTATGGCTACAACTATGTAGTGTAGGAATGAGGGCTGGATTCACATCGCATTGCATTCTCTATAACTGTTCTTCATAGTGCACATATGATGTCAATGAGTTGTGTTGTTTTAACAGCAGCTTTGCACAGGGCAGAATTAACATAGGCTCTCAGTTACACTTTAGATCCCATTTCTCATCACACCAGAAAGGTATTTGGGTAGCCTCAAAGCCATCACAGACACAAGGTAAATCTGTCTCATTTGGTTGAATTCATGCTGGGGTATCTTCCCCTTGCTCAGGCAAAGAATATGAGTGTACATTGTCAGCATTGGGGCCAGTGCTTCTCCGCTGTGTGTTGCTGCCATCCAGAGCTCATTGCAGAAAGGTGCATTTGGAGAAGACACTCCGCCAGTTCCAGTCATGCAAGGTAAAAGGCAATAAATAATAAATGCCATAAATAAAGGATGATGTTCCAAAACAGCTTCAGTTTCCAGTGAGAACTGGAAGCTCTATCTACCACATCTGGAGCAAGTCTGTTTTCATTTCGTATTCAGTCCTTTCTCTCTTCTCCCAGAGACTGATTTCAATGAGGAGAACACGATCGCCTCAAAAGAACCTGCAATACCCATAGACAGCATCTCTATAACCCTACTTAATTACTCCTAAATGACTCTTGGTAGGTCTGTAGAGAAAATAGGTGTATCTTTGGCTGCTGACTATTGTGATGTTATGTATCAAAAGTGAAGAGAAGCACAGATCTATCACTTGCATTACTGTATAAGGCCTTCTGAATTCTAGTTTCAAAAAGAGATGTGAGAGTTGCTTCCATGGGAAATCACATTGTGGCCTTCATTCCAGTCACCACAAGTTATCAGAACCACGGCCATTTATCAAGTTACCCTTCTGCATTGGAGAAGGAAGAGAAGGAAGCCATAGCAGGGACATTAGTGGCAGGTTGTGCCCCAGGGCACCTTTGCAAGGTCTTGCAGTGTCCAACATGTTTGGAAGGAGACAGGCTCTCCTCCACTCTAGGTTTTCAGGAGATGTATTCATATTGCTTCTTTCTTATTCTCCCAGTGTTGTTTTTAAATCTGGGGAGTGGAGATTGTGCTCTTTGTAATTCCTATTCACCCAGCGCACTTAAATTCGTGCTCTGTTCTGCTTCTCCCCACCCCATCCACATGAAAGAATTGGCTTCCATGGATCCTTGGCTTTGTTGAAATCAATGCAGGTGACCCGAGGATCTTGCCTCGGGTGTTTACTCGGAGCATTACCTGATTGTACTTGCACAAAGAGGCACTTGTGACCCGCAGTGTTACTGAGGCTTGCTGGTTAATTTTAAATCTACTCATCTGGTGTAAGAGAAAGTTCAGCTGCTCTACTGGAGAGCGGGCGAGGCGTGCATGGGGCATGGGGAGCACAAGAAAACAAATACCGAGAAAATGAGTCATGCAGCTCTTTACTTGAAAGCTCCACGCTCCCCTCTAGCAATATTCCAGCTCAGATCCAGACTATAAATCACTACCTGTGTGAACTCATGGATTACTCATTCGTCATGTGTCCGGCCAAGCTGTGCCAGGCTGTGCTGTTTGAAGTGGTTAACCCCTCGCCGAGGTGGTGGGAGCCATGGAAGCTGCTTTCGTTGCTCTGCTTGGACGTGAGAGAGCTGCACAGAAAGCCTCAGCCTTGGGTTAACGTGGGGAAGGCAAAACAGAGCCCTAATGGGGTGTGACGGGCACTGCTGTGTTGGAGCTGTGCAGTGGTGTCTTTGGAGCACAGGTCAGTAATTCCTAACTCAGCTGATGTTCCCAGCATGACAAGACGATCTGGTTTTACGCTTCATTTGCAATTGTAGAGTGATCAGTGCTGTCTCATTTCTCTTCCACTTAAATTGCAAGACACTGTGTGTCACAAGGAGCAGAGTCTGAGCACCCAAAACCACTACCAAGCATTGTCTGGGAAAACATGAGAACAGTTCCCCACTTCCCTGCAAAACACCTAAGCTTTGGCTGCTCCTTCTATCTCTCTAAGACAAGGGCTGTTCAGGTGGGACTGAGCTGCATGGGCAAGGATGGTTAATGTTGTCCAAGATGTCATGGAAAACCTCCATGAAATGCTGCTTCAATTCCCGTTCCAGAAGGCTGTGGTTTTGTGGAGGAGCTGTTATTTCCCAGCCCCATGTAAATATCCTACAACCTCAGGTGGCATCAGCAATCTGCATTCACCATCCCCTGAATTCCTTTTCTGAGTATAGAAACCAAGGAGGTTGTGGATGCCCCATCCCTGGAGGCATTCAAGGCCAGGCTGGATGTGGCTCTGGGCAGCCTGGTCTGGTGGTTGGAGACCCTGCACATAGCAGGGGGTTTGAAACTCGATGATCACTGTGGTCCTTTTCAACCCAGGCCATTCTACGATATGATTCTATGAAGCCCAGGGTAGAGGTATCTATATCACACAGCACATGCTGTTAACCTGCACCCTCCTTATTTTTGTGCTTGCAATAAAAAAAAAGCCTATCTGGCAACTGAAACAACGCAAGCAATAAATCCTGGGGAAAAAATAAATAAAAGAACACTTGTAAGGATTAGGCAATACAGAGACAGAATTAAGTTGTTTTTTCAGGGTTTGCATGATGCATTTGCCTTGCAGTGACCTAGAATTTTTGCTCTGTGGGAAACTTTCATAGAAAGGAACAGGACAGAAACTTTGATTTCTAGCTCTGTGGAGAGGAGCTCCCTTTCCCAGCTGCTGTTTTTATAAGTAATTAGTAAGAACAGCTAACAAACAGAGCTTGAGTTTACTGCATTCTGTAGTTGGATCCTGGATGGGAAATAAGCCTGGAAGGTACTGAGCTGAACTCACACTGAGAGGCAATAGAGGGCTACACAGTAAAATTCAAAGCCAGTAGGCAGTTAACCTGCATTTACCCAGGCAGTGTAGCATCGAGCTGTCTCTTATGTGCTTCAAACACTCTTTGGTTCATTCCTGCAACAGTTCTCGTGTTTTAAAACTGCTATGTGTCATTTTCATGTATCTGTGACATTGCTGGTAGTGCTTAAGCTTGGAAAAATCTCTGTTGGCCAACGCAGCACAGGGCTCAGCCAGGGGAAGGATGGGCTGCAGCATGAGCTGGTATTGTTCTCTTGTTTCAATCAGAAGTTTGGGAAGATTAGCAATGCTGTGTCCACAGGAGGGAGCCAAATACATTGCTCTCAGCAAAATACCTTTGACTTTGGTGTCTTTATCAGCTGATCCTGTATGAAAAGGAGTGAGAACCCCAGGGAACTTCTATACATAGTGATGGAGCCTCATGTGTCATTAGAAAGGGAACCCAAACCTATTCAGATGATCTGAAAAGTGGCTAGACTTGATGATCTTAGTGGCCTTTTCCAACCTTCATGATTCTATGACTCTGTGTCCTGTTGATATGTATCTGAAGGCTGTGCTAACCACTTCTCATGATGGAGGCATCTCACGTCCTTTTCTCTGTCTTGACCAGCAGTAGATCTGCTTGAAAGAAATGTCTACTGCATTTTTTTTTTCTGCTCTCACACTGAAGTATGGAGAGCTGAGGCTGTTCCTCTTCTCCCTTTTGTTCTGGTTAAAAAGCCACACAATGGCTGTATCCAGTGTGGTGACATCAAAGGGGCCCAAGAGAATGGCCTGGAGCTGTGTCAGGGGAGGGTCAGGAAAAGGTTCTGCACCAGTGGATAGTGGGCATAGCATAGCCTTTCCATTGTACCAGACACTGAGGCCTTGGAGTGTGTTCAGAGAAGAGCAGTGAAGCTGTGAATAGTCTGGAGCATCAGTCTTGTCACTGTGGAGAAGAAGAGACTCAGGGGAGACCTTATGGCTCTGTAGAACTCTCTGAAAGGAGGTTGTGTGAGAGTCAGCCTCTGCTCCCAGTTAACAGAAATAGGATGAGAGGTAATGGCCTTCAGTTGCACCAGGGGAGGTTCAGGTTGGATATTAGGCAAAATTTCTTCTCAGAAACAGTGGTCAGGAACTGGAACAGGCTGCCCAGGGAGGTGGTGGAGTCACCATCCCTGGAGATGCTGAAGAACCATGGAGATGTGGTACAAAAGGACATGGTTAGGGGCATGGTGGGGCTGGGTGGGGGTTGGACTTGGGGATCTTAGAACTCTAACCAACCTTAACAATTCTATGATTCTGTGATTCAAAGACTCCCCAGGGCATTGGTGACAGCCCCAGGCTGCCAGAGCTCAATGAATGGTGTCCAACACTCAGACATAGGATTTGGGGTTTAGGTGGTCCTGTATGGAATTGAAATTGGACTCAGTGATCCCGGTGAGTCCTTTCCACCTCAGGATATTCTGTGATTCTCTGATTCTATTTCCTCAACCTTTATCACAAACCCATCATGGAACCTGGAGAGGGGGAGGCAGTGAATATCTTTAGTAGCAAAAGATTTGGAAAGCCCTCTTTGAGGAAGCTGGGCCCTTTGCAGAGGCAGCAAGTACCCTTGCAGGGAAAGCAGCTTCAGATCTGCAGACTTCTTCCTGTCTTGTTTTCTTTTTTCCCTCTAAACAAAGCTTTGGTATGCGGCCTGTTGCCGAATGAGGAAAACATAAAGAAAAGAAAGCTTTCAACTAACTAAAAATAAACAGTGCTTTTTATAAATATGCTGACAAATTTCACGGGTGGGATTTCTTCATCTTCAACTTCATCAGAGACGCTGGGGATAACTTTTCCATATTAAAAATAATTCATTATTAGTGTATTTTTGGTATTTGTTAGATTCCTTGGGTTTCTGAGCTGTTTGCTAACATCTGACATTGGTTTGGGATATGAGGTAGTTTACACATTTGCTTTTGCTTTGAGACAGAATGACCTTTCTCAGCTCACTGAGGGCTGCAGCTTGGTTCCTTTTATCTGCATCCCAAAATGGTAACACCAACAGACAACACATCCTGCCAATCCACTGCTCTCATGCAAGAAATGACCTGTTGCTGCTTGTTTGACCTTAACAGAGGTTAAGACTGGGGACTGGAAGCTGGCAAACCTGTTTCCTCCCTTCCTAAGTCGTTGGAAGGCTATGAGGAATATCAACGCCATCTCTCCCTGGCACTGCTGTATAATCCTAGTAGGAGCTAATAAGCAGTGCCGGTTTTCTATGTGCCCCTTGTGTGGGGGATGCTGGTTAGCAGCAAAATGCTATCTCCAAGGTCTCGCCTATCAGCAGTATGGGAACACGGTGTGGCAGCAGGATTCTGGAGAGACAAAACAAATGGCATTTTGTACAATTACTTGATCAATGATAAAGGAAAAAATGTAGAATATCCAAAGTACCCTCCGCAAAAACGCACAAGAACAAACAATGGCGAAATGCACGGTATATAATTCATAACAGCTACAGGACTGAAAAGAAAATAGACATGTCATTTGCAATGTTTTTTCATATGTTAGAAAAATACATTCCTTTCCCCTGTGCTGTAGTTATGAATTTGTCAGAGTTCACGTTTTTCCTCTTATTATTTCTCGTTGTTAAAGGTCATCAGGCTTTAAAAATATGGATAGCCTGCGTCTTTGCTCTAATCCATCTAATGCACTGTATCCAAAGATTAAATCCCTGACAGAATAGTGTCAGATGGATCCTCCTCCTCTACCCCCAAGCTGGATGGAATCTGGTAACATCAGAACTGAGTTTTCATGAAATACACATTATTATTCACAGTAATTGATTGCGAGCCTTGCAAGGGACGGAAGCAATTGCTTAGCTTTGTCCTGCTGTGACACAGGCTGTCTTTGGCAAAACAGAGGAGACCAAAATAGCAATGCAAAGCTGTCAGGTAGAGCTACCATGCAAGACCCTGTAGCTGCAGATGAAAAAGTTGATTAAAACACCATTGTCACTGATAGATGATTTCAGGAAAAATGCTGTAAATGGGTCACATCTTTTCAGTGGTGGCCAATGCAGAATCTTTCAGCCACACTGACATGTAGACATTGCACCTCTACTGTGACAAAGAACTCTTAACTCTAAGGCCACGTCCTCCCCAGACGTCATAGTCCTACAGGCAGTCATAAACCAGGGCTACTTGTTGAGACCCTTTGGTGGTGGCTGTGCCTTGGCTCTGGTTCTCTACTGTTTCTCTTCCAGTCTGGCAGCAGTAGTGTTCCACTGTCTGATTCAACAGACCCGGTGGGGGATAATGGAATGATATTTCGGAAATTGTATATCCAATTGGGGCATCTCAATGAAGGTCAGACTTTCCAAAGTGCTCAAGTCCCATTGTACCCATTCTGCTTGCAGAATAAAACTGTGCATGATAAATCTCATGTCTTAAGTCCCAGAAGTCCTCTGCATTGTACTGTGATGGAGAAAAAAGTGTTTGTAATGTGATTGGAATTCTTTTTTTAGGTCAGTGCAAGCAGTTTATAACTGTTTCAGGTAGCATCTCCTCATCCAAAGCTCTTCTGTACTCTACAACTGTACCAACAGATAACTTTCAACTTGAGCTCAGGGACAACTGCATGAATGCAGTGTCCATTCCTGTGTTCCTTGTAGGCAAACATTGCTCTGGTTTGAGCTGGTTGAAAAGGGGAATATTGTATTTTCAGCTATGGGCTGGACACTCCCTCTGGGACCCTGGCATCTTACTCTGTTGGTTAAATGGAATCTTCCTAATGAAATCTGCTGTACTGTCCTTCACTTGTTATTAATCAGCTGTCTGACTCAGAGCTTATAACATTGAGTCTTTACTATGACAACAGATAAAAGTGAGAGGCTTTAAAGGAAAGAGCTGAGTAAGAGGAGGGATTTGTGAACCTTTTGGCCAAACTCTTCATTGAGTTGTCCAAACAACTGTTCAGTACCAGAAATTTTCAGGGAAATGGAGCCTTCTGGCCCATGTGCACAAATAACCTAGCTGAAAGCTAATGCCAGTAAAGTGACAAGGCCATAATCACACCTTAAAATGCAAAGTAGTTGAATGCAGGTGTCATTGTAGATCTGCAGGTCCTGGAGTCTCCATCTTGTTACGATTTACATGCCCGTGGACTTGAAGAGGGAATCATATTCATACGGATGAGGTCATGTTTGTTATTTGAAGCAAGCTAAAGGATGCTGTAATTCATTTGCTTTATTGTTCTGGTTTTTTGTTTGTTGGTGTGTTGTTGGTTTGTTGGTTTTGGTTGGCTTTATTTTTATTTTATTTTATTTTTCCAAGAAAAAGCCAACACTTGCTCTTCTGTGTATAGAAATGAGAACGTCCTGTCCCTTGCAGGAACAAATAGGACAAAGATTAATTTGTACTAACTCTGTAGAGCCATGGAGCCGTGTTGTAGCCACAACCAGCTCATGAATTAAGAAGGTGTATTGAAGCCCAAAACAGCTATTTCACTTCATTTCTGAAAGTGTACAATCTTCTGTGTTCTACAGCAAGAAAATTTAGCCACCTTCCCACTTTGCTTTGGGATTTACTAGGAACTCTCCGAGAGCAAGAACTCCAAGACCTGCCTGGGCCTAGATATTGTGCAATGCACTAAAAACCAAACTTTGAGGGCATCGCACACTCTTGTATAGTTATTTTGTGCCTCCTGACCACTACACAGAGCAGTGTGAAGCAGTCTACAACTACAGCTCTTTTATTCCCTCAACTCTAATCACAGCCTTTGTGTGAAGCGTGAAGTGGGTAGAAACCCGGCCCATGGCAGGGGGATAGGAACTAAATGATCTTTAATGTCCCTTCCAACCAAAGCCATTCCATGATTCTATGGCAAACTTTCTGCAGTCTTCAGTAGCTTACCTCCAGAGTGGTCACAGCTGAAGAAGAGATTTGAGCTGTGGTTGCCCAAGGAAAGTTATTGGCTGAATATTAGAGTTAGCGTTCACAGGTGATGGCATTGCTGCTGGAGATGCGTGCTTTCCTGTAGAATGCGTTCAGAAATAGGGTATCTGTTTTGGTGTTCAAAGGGGTAGACTAATCTTAGGAAGCTGCAGTGGTATGCGTGAGGCAGAGAGAAGCTTCTGGCCTCCATCATGTGTTGGTAGAACTGGCAGGCTTTGTCTCAGGGGTCCTCAGGCTTTTCCCCTCTCTGTGCATCTATCCTGGGACCTTCTTCAGCTTTAAATACAAATTTTGCTGCAGAGTTGGTACAGCTAGTGTGACATTCACACAGCAAGGCTTCTGTCTCTCAAGATTAGCTATGGTTCAGGCTAGAAATGCATCAAAAATTATGTCTCATACATTATGCACTCTGGCAGCTCATAATCTACACTTGCTAATAGAGGGACCTCGTAACTTTGAGGAATAAATATACTTTGCCTAAGGGTCGTTACCACCCAACCCAGTGTTTTTAGACTGACAAGGACAAAACCTTCCCATTCCCAATGGACAAGGAAGATGACTTAGCAAAGTCACTCAGAAAAATTAGTGGTAGCAACTAGTTACATTTCTTCCCCTTGAAATGGTTTTCTAAATCTCATAGAGCTCTTCAGGAGTTTTTCTTTTGCTTTAGAATGTGGGATTGGGAGGGGGAGAAAACTGGGAAGTAAATGAGGGGAAGAAAGGGTCATTCTGTTGAATTTCCCCATATAATTTTTGTCCTTCTCTGAGGGGTTTAAGCACTTAGTTAGAACAAAAAGCTTTTATACTGGGGTCCATAATGTGAGATATAATGATGATCCAAAGCATAAAATAAGAGAGGATTAATTAAATGGAGAATAAAAAGGAAAATAAATGAAGAACTTTTGTGGTTAAGTGCTAGGAGCTTTGGAAAATAATGCTCAAATTAGAAGCATGTGCTCTAGAAAATTACAACATAGGTATTGCAAAAAATGCATTCCTCCCAGAGGATGGGGATGAATTAGGATTCGAAATTATGAAATAAGCTGGGGAAGAGATTGAGCCTCCCACATAGGGAAAACAACGTTTAGATGTAAATCAAATGAAGTTCGCTTAGGTAATTTTAAGGCACAAAGCATGAAAGAAAAGTGCAAGTGGAAGTGCTATGGGCTGTGTGGTATCCACTTACATGAAATGTGAAAGAACAGAGACAGGGCCTTGACATGAGGACTCAAGAGGGCAACTACTTGGCTAACCAGATCTGTGCAGCTTAGAGGCTGAGACATCCACCATTTCTGTTACCTGAGAAGATGCTGTGCTAATGATAAGAACAAGAGGAGCAGGTGCTTCTCTGCTATCAGCACAAATGGGGCTGAAACTATTGCGGCTGTTTCTTTGTGTGTTTTTGTGGTTATTCCCTTGGCCTCTTACGTTCAGCAAACTCCCTACATGTGGACTAATAGGGCAGGGGAGTTTATGGCTCATGGATCCATGTCCCGTGTCTGGGCAAGGGGCCCTCTTTCTACATGTGGAAGAAATGGCCAAGACCATTATGTCCAGATCCGGGACATTCTTCACTAAAATGTGCAGTGAGCTGCAGTGATTTCCCAGCTGGAGAAATTAAGGAAGAGAAGAGAATTCAGAGCTGGAGGCTGGAGATGAAAATCATTAATTAGAAACTTCTGCACGCAGCTATTTCATCCCTATCCCTATATGCAGAGCTCAAAAGGATGTGAAAGTTTATTTCTGTGCCTCTGTCCAGCATTTCTCTGGTAGTGTTGGGATAGATATTCCGGATATTCTTGCTGTGCTGTAATAACCATATTCCTGAGATATTTTGTTTCACTGACTGGTATGATTTTGTGCTCTGAAGCATTCAGGAGCTCACCCATCATGCTGCAATATATAACCTTGGAGAGGAATCTTCCTGCAGTGTGCCTTCCAACTGGCTCATATAGGAGAGACGCAATAACACGTAGGTGAGCCACTTCCCAGCCTGGCAGAGCCAAGTGAGCTCAAATGAACAGAGTGGAAGGCTGAAAGCTTAGTGGATAGGTTTGCTGGATGAACATACCCTTAAATATATACAGCCCGTGTAAATCAGCGTTGCTCCAGTGAAGCCAGCAAAACCAGATTTGTGCCAGACCATGCATTCTCATCTAAACTAAGTCTCGAAAATGCAGCTGGTGGAGGTTTGTTGAGGAAATGATAGAGAGAAAAATGGCTATCCTATAAAGGCAGTAAGTAGTAAGGAAAAAAAAAAAAAAAACAAAGAAAAAAGGCATAAACCAAAATAAAGGGTAAAAAGAGTGGGAAATGCTCAGAGCACAACTGCTGCTTCAAAGCATTATGGCTGTCCACAATTGCTACAGCAAAAGCAGAGCATTGCCACGCTGCTCAGTGCAGCTGATGCCATGAGAACACAAAGTGCTCTGATGCTGAGCAACTGCCCAGCAAACAGGTGAGGCTGACTTTCAATTACATATTGTTAATGTAAACCAAAATTAGGAGCAATGAACAGGAGTGCTGTTGTTCACTTAATTTGCACATTCAGAGCTTTTCTTGAATTACGCACAGAGTCAATGGTCGGATGTGGTGATACACAAAGTGGTTGGTGGTTGGCATTCAGGTATAGGTGTAGGTTCTTTCCAACTCAAACAATTGTATTCTTCTATGATTCTATTGAAATCACTGTGGTTCCAATTCTGTGATGGCTGTTGCCAACACTGACATCACTATTCACCCCACCAATACAAGTCTTATGCTGCCTATAGGTCTTTCTTTCTTTCCCTGTGGAACTACTTGAAGTTAGATAAAAATGACTTTCATGCAAGAATCTCTGTTGTTTATGCATCATTCCCTGTTTAGTCAGTGAAACATGTTTTTAATTACATTTCCCTTGGAAAAAAAAAAATGAAGGAGACATTTTAAATTAAGGGAAAATAAGTTTGTTTGCTTTTGTTTTGTTTGTGAAGTTTGGGGTGGTGATGGTGGCGAGTGGAGAATACTAAGATGAGAGGAAGGTTTCTTTTAAAATGCAAAGATGATATCAAGTACTGCAGAGCATGCTTAGCTGAGAGCCATAGAGTTATACAGGTGGGGAGGGACCTGGGCAAATCTCTAGTTCCACACTGTGCACAGGACAAGATCAAGGGTATGCCTGGCTATCTGAACTAGCTCTTGTCTGCACTTAAAGCTTCCCTCATAATCAGAATTCACTCTTAATTAATTATCAGCACAAAATGAATATGAGGAAAGTGTATTTGAATCTTTTGATGTGATCTTTCAGGTCCTTTCCAAACTTGTGATTCTATGATCCTATGGTTCTATGAGTCCTGCTACATTGGTGTAAATGAATACAGAAGGCAGAAAGTAATTGGGGTTTCTAGTCCGTTAGCCCCAAAAAGAATAAGATAGGAGAAAAGGCTAATGAACCCACAAGATCATCACAAAAGCACCGAATAATTAAGGTTGGAATAGACCTCTAAAATCACCAAGTCCAATCATCAACCCATCACCACCATGCCCACTGAGGACCATAGAATCATTAAGATTGGAGAAGACCTCTAATACCATCAAGTACAACTCCAACTCATCACCATCGTGCTCACTCAGAATCATAGAATCATTAAGGTTGGGGAAGGCCTCTTAAACATCTAGTCCAACTGTCAACCATAACCACCATGTCCACTAAACCCAAGTGTCCCCAAGTGAGAAACTTTATGTGAATGGATATATATTCTGGCCTGATAGCAGAGTCAGCATTGCTGTTCATAACTATCTCAGATATGGATTTGCTATGGCCAACTTCTCTCGCGGTAGCAAAGTGAACTTGCTCACTGCCGGGTTGGAAGTGGCAGCAAATACTTTGGGTATAGCAAGCAATCTGTGTGGAAGGGAGGGAGGAATATAAAAAAAAATAGAACTCTGGTAGTAGATTTAGCATCTAGATAAACAAGATGCACTTTGCTTTAAATTCTGCCCTGGTGATTCCTATCTGGGCTGCTGGAGCATTATCCACGTTATGGCTTCATTATGAGAGAGTCAAAAACACCACTTTTCTGACATTAGAACCCAGAAACTGAAGATCTGCTACCTGTGTGTGTCTGATTGCTGGGGTCATAGTCAACTCTGTGCTTTAATTTTCCACCAAGTTGTTATTTTTGTCTCTCGCCCTTTTTTTTTTTTTTCTCATTTAGCAATGACATTTGCATTCCTTTTAGCAAAATACCAAGGTTAAACTAAAAATAATTCTGCCCATCAGTTTTAGATTAGGACTAGAGCAGGCACAGATTTACTATAAATGTGTATGTAATGATTACTGCATGCGCTGCCAGGAAATTGCTACAGTCAGACATTTGAAGAATTAGATTAATGTTTTTTAACATAATCTGAAGTTGGTTTTGATCGCCAAGTGGTAACTGCTATTAATATCTATGTGAATCCACCTTCTTTCAGGACAAATGGAGATACGTAGAAATTTCCTTTCCTGAAACAGAAGAGGTTTGAAACTTGTGCCATCCTTGCATCGCGCCTTTGAATCCCATGTAGCCTTGAATTCAAAGAGCCAGTGCTTATAAAACTGCCTTCTGTTTGCAAAGGTTTTATCTTTGGTCATGGACTATAGTTAGTTCATGCAGTTGTACAAACACACTCTTGCTTTTTGCTAGTGAAAGGGTAGATTTTGTATTTTGGAGGTTCATTTTGTGTGTTTAGAGGGGGGGATGCAGACGCCACATAAGGAAGTCCTTATCTTCCCTCTTCCAAAATGCAGGGATTTAAAGGAAGGTGATAGGATATGTTATCCCACACCATTATTAGAACCAGTTCTAATTTCAAAATCAGATTCTCCTTCAAGGGTCATTAGCCCATTCGACTGAAGTCTATGTAAAGTAATTGGTTTCTCTGTTGCCCTTTCAAAAGCTCTCAATGTCCGAACTATGAGATTATTTTCAATCCCCATGGCTGACGTAAAAGCTGGACCTTCTGCTGCCGTGTGAAAGGACTGAATGAGATCAGCAGTGAAGTCACAGTGTTGTCTTTTCCTTCTCAGTTGTGTTGTGTTCTGCTCAACAGCTGTAACTTAAGTAAACTCATTTTGATGTAATGGCGTAGAGGATCTGTGTGGGACGTTGCTTCTCTGTTGAGTTCTATGACCCAACCTTTGAATGCCATGTTATCAAGAAAATCCACCAACTCAATGCATTAAATTAAACAGTATTCCCTTGATACTGTGCATGTTCTTTTCTCCAGGGAGACACAATACTAATTTTCCTAAGAGTAGCAGTATACCCAGGAAACAAAACCAGACCCTCAACAGATGTTGACTCTTTAGGTTTGAGTGGGTTAAAGCATCATTAATGCTTGCAGTGTTCTTGCCTCAGTGTCGCACAGTTAAAGAGTTTCTCATGGCCTGAGATTCAAGAGTTCTGCTCACTCCAAGTGATGACTAGAAGCTTTTATTTATGAGCAGCAATGGTGTATCATGCTCCGTGGCTCTGGCTCCTTCCTTTCATCTGCCCTTCCATAAGCATTCCTACTTCACTGCACGGATGAATCAACTCCCTGCAGACTTGCTACCAAATAGCCACAATTTACTCTTTGGCACAGTCAGTGCTCCTTCTCCCACCTTTCTTTGCCCACTTTATAAACTCACTGAGCAGCCAAGCTGTACTGGAAGCACGTCTGGTAACCTGCCTCCAGCTCAAGTGGCTGTAGCTGTCCCTGCTCAGTAATTGGAGCCAGATGCATGAAGCACCGTGACTTGACCATCGCTGCCTGTATCTGGGTTAGTAGCTGAGCAGTGATCCCTCTTTTCTCCACCTACCCAAAGACTGTATCTCCAGAGTATGTTAATGAATGCAGCGTTGTTTAATCCTTGCAGAAGATTCAGACTCATCAGGTGTCTTCAAACCCAAAGTATGTAAAATTGCTGAGAGTGCAAATGTTGCATTTGGGTAAGATATTGTGTATCTGAGAGGAGACACCATTCTCATAAAGGCCGGGGCTCTACTCCATGTAATTTATTGCAAACCAAACAGAAAGACAGTAAAACTTGTTCAACATTCACATCTATTAGCATGGCTGTAAAACTTCTATTTTATTTGCTTTAATAACAGCCGATACTTCAGATAGAGGCATATAGTTGGAACAAAGTCTGTGAGATGTTCTCTCACTGCCTTATTTTAAGTCTACTGCAGTCTTAGCTTTCTTCACTGTAGGTGGTAGAATATTTTTGCACATTCTCACAAAAGATCTGAGTATTTAAATTTTTTTCCCAGTGTAATGGGGCCATGTGTAAATTTGTGAATCAATTTCTTAATAAATAGTGCTCCGCATACTGAAAAATCTCTGTGCTAAATTTATTCTTCTACTACTTCTATTCTTCAGATTCGCCTGGCCTCCTTTGGAGACCAAGGAGTTCTCCTTCCTTCTGTAGTTGGTCTGTTGGCTTTGTGTCCTCCATCTGGTTTGACTGATCAGTGACGTTTGTTTTGTAAAGTGAATTATGATCGCAGTAAGACCTAAACCACATAACTGAATTGCAGCTTTCAGTGCTGTTCTTGAATGTACATGTTTCCTATTGAAGATGCCAACTCTTGAGGAATCTCACTGAGTAGTTAGCAGCACCCAGTTACCACTTTACTCTGTGTCCTTCAAACAAGAGCCATTGTACAAACAAGGACAAAGCCTTTTCCATGGAGGCGGGAGTTATTGTGAAGACTGGCTAAGTCAGTGCTTTTCTAGGGAAGGTAATAGGCTTCTCCAGGAAGGCTTTGCAGTGCAAGATGGTCTATTTCGAGACAGGTTTTGCTCTGCTCCCCAAGAATTGGATGATTCATTACAGCTACTGCTGCTCTACTCCATCATCTTAGATCAAATGAGACTACTGAAGACTTAGCTGAAGGTTTATAAAGCCCCAGGACAGAGAAGAAGGCTGACAACCTAAGAGAGGCCTGAATGCAATAAAAA
The DNA here is from genome assembly GCF_016699485.2 of Gallus gallus. Taxonomy (NCBI): domain Eukaryota; kingdom Metazoa; phylum Chordata; class Aves; order Galliformes; family Phasianidae; genus Gallus; species Gallus gallus. The sequence continues at coordinate 1,142,980 of NC_052553.1, forward strand.
GGGGTGGTATGTTAACCAAAGCTATGGCCACAGGACATGAAATCCTGCCCAGAACCAGCCAAACTTCTGATCCTGCATTTTCCAGGCCTATGAGACAATTTTGTTTCAAAAATTACTTATATTTTTAAGTGCTTTGCATCCTACCCAGCAGGAATTGGTTCTGTTTGCTATCAAAAGAAAGAAGATGTACTGTACAGTGATGTGCTGGATTCACAGAGGAGCTGTGTTTAAATAATGTCTTTTATACTTTTTATTTTTGATGGATTATTTATCTGCAAACCTTGATTCACATGTTTTGCTTCAGGGTAGCTTGCTTGCATTCTCTGATTGCACTTGATTGCATTCTGTTATAGATGTTCCTGTGCTGTATCTCCTCATATCTCATCCAGACCCAGTCTTCAACATTGCTATCACAGCCATGCTGTTTTGAACTACAAAAATACCACCATTCATGTTGTGTCTTTGTGAGCCTCTGCAGGCTCAATGCTTACCATGGGTATTTGTCATGGGGAACGCTGAGGTGGCTTATAGAGTTAAAGGAATGCTAACAATGATCAACACGTTTGATGACTTAATCTTATGAGATAAATAATTATCTGCACCCACTGGCTTTACTTCCAGCAATGCATTTATGATCAGAAACAACGTCTTAAAGAGATGCATTCTTAACGTGATGTGTATCACCATCGTTAGTGGGCTCATCTTCATTTGTTAACCTTATACATAGAACTGTAATAAAAAGTATGGCTGAAATTTTTAGCAGTTGAAACGACCTCCTGGAATCTGTCCTAAGAGAAGCTGAAATATTCTCCTCTGTTGAACAGAGCTTGTAAAGAATTCCCCACTTCCGTTGGCTTTGAGTAAGGGAAGTTGTAAATTTGACTTTGGAGTTGTTCAACTCTGGAACTTTTAAAACATTTACTTAAGATTTTAAAAGAAGGTATTGGTGTAGAGTTATGATGGCTTTTTCATATACCTGCATATGTGTGTTTCTTCCTCCTGAGTACAGAATAAGGAGCAGAGAAGATGCATCATAAAATTATTTTATGTTTTCAAAGCTTTTCCTGTAACAGGAGCACAAAATGGACCTTAAAAAAAGAGTCCCCCAAAAGGATTTGCCAAGGAAAAAACTTTGCATTCCTTCAGGATTCAACATATGTTTTTTCATTTATTGGCTCTAACAGCTGACTTTATCTGTGAGCTAATTACCCAGTGGCACTTAATTGAAACCTAAAAAGAGCCCAAGGGGCTAAAAATAATCACAAACCAAAGGAAAAACACCACTTGTTTGAAATCAACACTGAGCAGCAAAGTGGTTCCTAACATACACTGTTGATAGCAACGAGGGGTTGAAATCTCACAAGGTGGGAAATCTCTGCTCTTCAGCGATCATCTGTCCTCCTTGTCTCTTTTTCCTCCACTTCTTAAATAAACACAGCTTTTTGATGGACTGGTTGGACTTCTGTTTTAACCAACAGAGCTCACCAAGGTTTCAATTAGTAACTCAACTGAAAGGAAGAGCAAAATTAGGGGTACTGTATATCCAAGTGTTTCGTGGAATTGCAGAATCGTGGAATGGATCGGGTTGGAAGTTTTGCTCATCGCTCTTATTTAGTAACAGTAGGGATGGAAAGATGTCAGTCCTCTTTGGCAATGTTTGCTCTGACGAGGAGGATGTGATGAAATTGCTATCTGGTTTGTAAGCTAAATCAAGATCGGAATTACTGAGAAAGGATAAATGTGAATGGCCCTGAACAGTGCCTCTTCTCTGGCTGTAACCACACTTAGAGTTGTTTGCTGAGATCCCCCTTGGGGATGTATATCTGGTTCCATGGGCACATGCAGCAATAGAGCCAAGGTGGAAATAGCTTTCCCGTTCTGCAAAGCTTTTAGAGATTTCAAACGCTTTTGTCTTTCGCAACAGGATAAAACAAATATTTTGAAGTGTTTAATGGAAAAAACGCTGAGATGTTCCAAAATAAAAATAGCTCAGTTATTACATCACCTGGGATGTAGAAAACCCACATTTAAATCCCTCTTTTGCCTGAAACATACAAAGAACTTGAACCTGTGCTCTTTGCATCAGAGGTAAATATTCAAACTCATGTATATAACCCATCAGTCATCCTCTAGTATTGAATTACTGATGTGTAGCAACAAACGTATGTCCTTAGTGCTTCCCTTCAGATAATAACCTTTGCAGCCACTGTGGATTGACTGCAACTGAAAATGTTCTACTAAAAGTGAGAGTTATCCAGAACCAGGTTAAAGCACTCACCTCAGATTCCTTTGTTTTCAAAAATTGGCCATGCTTCTTGGAAGATGACACACAACACATGTGTGCCCCATGAGCATCCTGTAATGTATTGTGCTTAAGACAGAGTAAGAACCTATTGCTGTAGAGAAAGCAAATCAGTGGATTCTGCTGTAGCAGAAGGAAAGAGTTGTGAGGCATTGGAACCTGCAGGTTTTCAGGAAGAAGGTTGATGTCACATTGAGTAACATGGTCTAGAGCAGTCACAGGCATGAGTTGATGGTTGAACCAGGTGATCTTATTGGTCATTCCAACTTTAGATTCTATGCAACTCTATGAAATGCACTGAACAGAAATGTTAGGTATCATTTGGACACACAGTCTTGTACAAGCACTCTCCCAAATAGTAACTGAATAATAATCTGAATGATGTCTGAACCCTTCCATAGTGCTGGAGGTATTTACCCTGCAAGCGCTCATGGCATGGTAATGTGCATTCGGTCACCTGGGATAACCTGGGCTGACACTTGGTGGATTGAGCTACCTTAGGGGACAAATAAGTTCTGTAAGCAAGAGTCAGATTTGCTGTCTCTGTCACTGTGGGCCACTGTCATCCATGTGTTTTGTGTTTTATGGTAGGGACAATGTGTGAGTACTTTGGTTACAAGCATGTGCAGTCCAATGGGAACAAAATGTAAGGGTAAGGTTTTAATCCCATAGAACTCATTACTTCAAAATCACATTGGTTAAAAGACCAGGCAGTGTCTGAAGCTTTAGATCCTTAAAACAAAGCTGTGAGAAGATCTGCTTTTTTTTTAATTTGTCCAGTTGCCTGGATTGAGGATAAAAGGGACTTCCCTCCTTTATTAGTGCTTGATTTGAGTTTGCAAAAGCTAGCATTCTCTTTACAGATAGGACAGCAAGGACAGAGGTCCAATTTGAGATATTTTCTTTTGTACAGCATTGCTAATTTTATATTTTGTTCTCGAAATAAAATACTATGCTTTTTAACTGGAACCACAAAGCAGCTAATGAGCTGTGGGCATGTGATCCAAGCAGGCCTGAATACAAAAACCAGACACCTCAGTGGAAGGCTCCCAGGGTTTGAAACCTGCAGAACCCATTTATTCCTCTGGAACTTATATTTACACTTTACCCATCTGCTTTTTGCCCATGAAGGGCATATAAGGACTGTATGACCCTGTATGTTGAGAATTAGATGTGGTTTCAATAGATTTCTCTGTTGACCCTCTGCAAAGATAATAATTGCACCCATAGAGCGTAGTCCATTCTAGTGACAGTTAACAAATGGGCCTTGGCCCATTTCCTTAACTGCCTTTGGTTTTAATTCTTGTTCAGTTTCTGAGTCTGGTCTGAGCCTGAAACCTCAAGGTCCTCCTGACTTTTTCCCATTGCCTAGTAATTAAGGAGCTTTATTAGCCAGTATTACTGGAAGGCAGTGATTAAATACCCCAGCCCTTTTTGATGCAGAATACATCATCAAGAGAAGAGAAAAGAAAACATCCCGTTGTCTGGGATGAACATCTTGCCGTGTCTGTTGCTTGGAATTGCTCCTTTTTGAATCCTGACCTTGAATGCAGACAAATAGGATCTTGTTTCTGGCAGACTGAGTTCTTGTGTTCCCAAGCAGAACATCCCCTTCTGTATCCTTAAACACCTCAATGCAGGTTTGAATTTAATGCACGTAGAATTTCATTTTGACCATATCAAAATGACCCTTCGCTCCCTTTTGTGCTATGGACCCACAAATTGTTTGGCTAAAGTACTGGAGATACAATAAATTCCTCCAAGCTTCTTCTATGTTATTGCCTCTGGATGCAACTATAGAATGAAATTGCTATCCAGTTTAGAGATCGTATACTCCATAGAGTGTTAAGAAGTATTGAATCATAGAATCATAGAACTGTTAAGGTTGGATAAGACCTCTAAGATATGCATTTCAACTGTCTTATCTACTGCCAATATTGCCCACTAAATCATGTCCCTAAGTACAGGTAGTGTAATAGAGCATCAGCCATGTGTCTTCCAAAGCAGATCAGCTGGCTCTAGGTCATGTTGGCCTACGTCCTTTGTTAATTGTTGTTTGTGGATCAGATTCTCAATGCCCATTTCTCTGCGGGCTGTAAGAATGGCTGGTATCTCAGGCCCAATTCTGTCTGCGCCTGACTCTCTCTATTCAACAATCCAGATGTTTTTTACCATTGGCATTTTCTAAAAATCTAAAACAAATAAATACACAGTCCTATGCCTTCCCCCCTCTTGGGATTAAATATTCCCAGAGTGTTCTTACGTGTTTTCTTTCTGTTAAACAATAGCGAGCAGCAAATTCACACAGCCACCATTGCAGCCTTGTATACGCCAGTGCTTGGGAATTGCAGTCATAACACAGCCTGGAGCTGGCATCCTTCCTCCCATTGGGACCCTGCCCCAGTGGGCGTCATGCAGCTGATGTAAGGGGACAGTGTGTCAGCCTGGGGCCCCAACCAGGCTGGATTTGCATCACACAAAGTAAACACCATCACTCCCTGCTCTGCATCATCCCCTTCCCACCACCAATAACCAATATTTACAAATAAGATGATTTGCAGCTCCATCAGAGGAACTTTAAAACAAGCGTTTCCCTGGCAGATTCATTTGAAATACCAAGTGGTTTTATAATGGGAAAAATTAACCAAGAGCTCTTACATTTCTTTTCTGTTGTTGTTTATAATCATGGTCGACAGCAACGTCATCTTGTAATACTTCACCCACTAATCTTGCCACACAATTATTCATACCAGAAGTGGGGCTGGGAGGAAAAGAGGCTTTTGTGATTGTTATATTTTGTAACCTCTTCCTATTTTTAAAAGAAATACAGTCCAGAACCAAACTACATGGGTTTACCTGAGCCCAATATCATAGGATCATAGAATATCCCAACTTGGAAGGACCCATAGGGATCATCGTGTCCAATGTCACCTCATTGCCACTCAAAACTTAATGCTCTCAGGTCTGGTGTGTGCATGTAGTTAAAATAGCCTGGGAGCTGCTCAAAATTATGCTCCTAGGAAGCTAATGGTGCCTGGCAGCATTTTGTTGCCCTCTCCAACCATGCTGAGAAGGGACCAGGCTGCTCTCCACCTTCATCCACTGGTGAATTGTTTTGCATCAGCTGTATCTAGAGATATGGGTCTGCTCCAAGTTGATCATATACCTGATTGGCTTAGCTACAGGGGTAGGGCTGGAAAGTTTGGATAGTCCTTTAAAATGGTAGCTTATGAGTCACAGAAATGAACTAGGAGATAAGGGTGACTGCTGTACTAAATGCTGTGACCAGAGTGTGACCAGAGTTACCTACTTCTGCAAAGAGTAGAATGAATGGTTTGCTGTCATGGCCTAATAGCATGCTCCAGAGGTGACCTTCAGGCTTGAAAATTGAATCTGATTCACCCATATGATGCTCTGTTGACTGTGAATTCCAGTCCTTCCCAGATTCTCTTCACTATCCAGTTACCGAGACATAAGGGATGTTAATACACAATGCAGTAGAAACCCAAAGGGTAGCAAGAAGCCTTACACCATAAATTTGGAATATGGTGATGTTAAACTAAGACTTCAGTTTTCTTTTTCCTTCCTTCCTTTTTTTTTTTTTTTTAATTCTGTCTCATCTGGGACTAATGAGCAAGGTACTAATTAGTGCCAGTGGAAGAAAAGAGCTTAAATGCAAACATAACCACAAAGAATAGATTGCAATTTCCCAAACAAATTTAAGAAAAGCCAGCGAGTATAGACCAGTTGCTGGAAAGTTGAACTAAGTTAATTGTGAATTGCTTTGAAGTCAGTGGATGTCGACAAACATATATACGTAATTCTTTACCACCACATTCTTCAGGAATTTGCATGTGACAAAACACCAAGCTCTTCAAAACATATTTTCTTCCACTTTATTATTGTTTATAAATATCTCCTCGAGTTCCCAGGAAAAATAAAACCCCTATCACAACTAGATAAAAAGCGCAGTGCTCAGGTTGGTGGGTTGGGTACAACGCAGAAGAGGAGCACACATGAAGAAATGATGTCACAAAGCTAATTAGTTGCAGCCCCGTTAATATAGATCATTCCCATGAGTGTCTTTCTACTGAGGAATTCTTCTTGTGGCTGCATTCACAGACACAGCAGAATGGAGCTCCGAAGCTCGTTGGCCAACATTACCTACTGAAGCCTATCATTGACCTTGTGAGCTCAAGGAGAAGAGTTGTGCCTTCATATCTCCCTTCAGGGACAGTGGTGGGACTGTTCCCAGAGCCCAAAGCATTTGTGTTGTCTCTGAAAACTGAATAATCTCTGTTTTCTGTGCTGTGAGGGTCATTTCTGTGGGATTTTTTGCTTTGTACATGCCAACCTACACCTCTGCAGCTCTTGCAAGCATCCAGGCTCCCACACAAGTCACTAATTAGTGCTTCTTGCTCCAGGCAACTCTGTGGTTCTGCAGTTCTTTGGACACCTGGCAATTATCAACAGCAGCATCCAGCTATCTGCAGTGGGTTTTAATGTCTGGTGTATAAATCTACTCTGAAATTAAACCAACCATCCACCCTAGAATAAGAAAGGCCAGGGCATTATCTGTGTTGTGTGCAAAGGATGAAGTGTAATGTCTGCAGTGATACAGAACAGCCACAGTCTGCCATGCAATGGCACCAGACAGACATGGCTGGAGCATTATTAGTGGACAACAAGAAGGCAGAAGAAGGTAATTAAGGGAATCTGGAGCAAACTTGCCTGGTAGGAGCTGATGATGTGAAAAAGAAAATCTGGTCTACTGATGGTCGTCAAAGATGTTAGAGCTATTGAGTTAAAAACTACTAAAAGTACATACTCACCATGAGCTGATGGATGTTCTGTCTGATCACTCCAGCTAAAAAGCTTCTTTAGAATAAACAGATAAGCTTTTGTAAATACTGAGCTGTGTATGAAATGACTGACACCTTGATATTGGGGTATAGGAAGAAGGGACAGCCCTCAATAAATGATCTCTGCAGGTCAGTTTTCCCATTCCTTCTCGATTTCAATGCTTACTTTCTTCTCTGACACAAAAAAAAAGAGCAGCAACTCATAGATTGGTGATTTGATGGGCGGATGGCTGGATTAGATTCTCTTATTGGCCTTTTCCAACCTTAGTAATTCTATGATTCAGTGAATTTGAAGGGAAAAATAAAAGGGATAAAACAGTGTGATTTAACATGGTGAATTGGGGTAGTTGAAGCAGTGCACTTCAAGCATTTTGAATATCTTGCTTTGATTAATAGTAAGAGTTTTGCGAATTTGTTTTAGTGGAAATGAACATTTCTCAAGCAAATTGCTCAAGTTCTCAAAAAAAAAAAAAGTTCAGTTTGAAAAACTAAAATAAGAAAATTCAGAAATTGTGGTTTTTTAGGCAAAGGAGTTAAATTAAGGCAAGATTTGAAACCAGAAGAGAAACATAATTGAAATGTTTTCCATTCTGTTCCCAAGCCAAATTTCCTAGGTTTTTAACCTGAAGGAGACGTGCTAAGTGCACGCTGTCCCAGCCAGTCTGTTATATGAATTCTGAGAAAGAAAAGGGTGCTGCCTAGCAAGCAGGGCATTCTTCTTTCAATGGGAAGGAGGAAGGATCAGAAAAACCTTGAAAAAAGATGTTTATTAAGTTTTTATATGCAATTACCCTAAAGTAAGTCGCCACATGTGCTTAATGCTGTTCTCAAACACAGGGCACTGTTTTATTTTTACATGTAAAATAAAGCCACAGCTTCCACCAATGGTCATAACCTGGTATCATAACCTGTTCTATGTAGACCTGTATAGACCTGTGTTGCATTTATTACAGCTCCTGTGTTTTTCCATCAGTGGAAATGGAATTTCACTTTTTTGGTGCTTTTAATAGTAGCACCAACACATGTCTTATATCAGGGAAATACCCTGCTGTTTCCATTCCACAGCGTTGTCTGCAAATAAAGATAGTTTTGGTCTTGGTTTGCATTATGGATTTAAACAATTTCATGGGACTAAGTAGGAACTGTTTGTCATTTTTGCTTCTGCCAGGAATCACAGCCATCTATCTGAAAGCTCAGCCTGAAGAAGATTGGAGGGATCCCACATCATGAACTACACCACTGCTGCAATATACGTCATGCACTGTCTGGAAGGTAATGTTAAGATATAACTTGAGCACACACCAAAAAATGTGTGCAAATGGCTTTTGCAGTGTACCAAGTATACCAGTCTCACGCATCAACCATTCCTGTGCTGTAGTTTATGTGCTGTTAAACCATAGTGCTCTGGTCACTCTTTCTATAACTTTTACAATGCACACATGTGTCACCTACACCCATGGAAAGGTAAACCTCAATTGAACGTACCACCTCCCAAAAGAGTTTTAAGACCAAAAGAAAAGGAACCACAATAACCACACGTTCACATGAACTTCTTCAGAAAAATAAATATCTCATCCTTCTCTCCAAAAATTGCCAAATGATATCCATTTCGTCCTTCTTTCCAAAGATTTCCAAATGATATCCAGCGGATGCTTTACAGGGAAAGCACAGCTACATTTCAATGGATTCATTGGTTGCTTCTTTTCTACCTTTGTGTTCTTCATGACAAAGGACAAACAGGTAGATCTGGTGTTTTTGTGAGTGAACTTCTAAGGAACTTCTCAAATCAGGGGGACGAGTTAATTCTCAATGTTGTTTTTTTGTTTTTTTTTCCAATGCCATTTCACGCATTGTATGACAAGTCACATCTGTTTGGTGACTAATACAAAGGGAATATCCCATGCGTGTAAGCGGCACAAGCCTGCCTCACACTCAACCTTTCTGATTTTTTTTTTTCAAGGGCTGGTTATGCAATAAATAAATGGGGACAAACTCATCATGAGAAAGAACTTTTATTCAGCTTTGAAAGCAGCACTTTGGCTTGGAACAATGTCCAACATCAAAATAATGAGTGCGTGTTACTGCTGACAGTCCTGGAGACAAGAATTCTCCATCCATCCAGAGCCAACTCCTCAAGTCCTCTGTCCTTCATATCTTTGCTCTTACTTATGGAAATCCCTCGGTTCAGGGAGTGGAGGAAGGGAGTGGGATGGGTGTGTAAGAGTGGATGCCTTGAGATTTGGCTTTTAGCAAACAGGAACACCGAGCCCCAAAAACCAACAGTGAGGACTTTGGTGATACCCTTTGTTATTTGTTCCAGTGATGAACAAATAGGACAGGGGTAAATGTGTCCTCGGATACACCCAAGGCCAGGCTGGATAGGGCTCTGAGCAACCTGACTGAGCTGTAGATACCGCTATTCATTGCAGGGAGTTGGACTAGATGGCCTTAAAGGGTCCTTCCCAACTCAAACCATTCTGTGATTCTATGATGAACCTAAGGGATCCTACAGGGAAAGAGAAGGGTAGAGAAAAGTGGCCTTTAATGTCTACAGTGTATGAGCACCAGTCAAACACCATGCATCTTCCTTTTGCAATCCATAGTGTTTCTGTAGGACCTCCTGTAGACCACTGAGAAGTGAATGGCATTTGGTCTGTGCCATCTGGAGCTGCCAGTTCAATGACTGAGGACTTGGGGAAAAAATTAATAAATAATTCTAGCCAGTAGCCTTAGCAGTCCTTGGAGCTTTGCAATACTTCGAAACAGTTGAGCAATAAAGAGGAAAATAAGAATGTATTGAAAAGGAGTATTTCATCAACAAGAGGCTGGGGAATAAATCAGAGAAAACCATCTACTGAAAGTAATGTATCTGCTAGGTTTGGCTGGCTTTGGGGTTGGTTTTCTTTTTTTTTTTCCACTATTCATAAATTGTTCATCAGCAAATCATGGTCCACAGCTTCAAATGGTGTATGACTGCATTGTGCCATTAAAGTTTATGAAGCAGTGTCACCACTGGAGCTCTGATACTTCCACTAGCTGAAATGTTGGCCTTGTGTATGTTTTTATGACCTTTTTTATTATTCTTAATTGTTTGATGATGACAGTATATTTCTTCTTTTATGTAAGTCCCCCAGTACATCTTTTGTTCTCTTTTGAGAGGAATTGAAATTCAGAACAGCAGTAATCACTGGCATAGCAGATCTCTTGGGATAAGGGAGGGAGAGAACAGTTACCAGGCTTAGCTCATAGCTGGATAACCCACACATGAATCATTACAAGAGGAATAGGATCTATGGAGTCTATCTACACCATCTCACCCTCTGCAACACTGGTGGCACAGCCACTACAGGAACTTATTGATCATTTGGGCAGTATTGCTGGTGGTAGAACAGAAACAAAAGACAATTGTTGGGTTCTGGAAGGGTTTTAGAGCTGGAGAAGTTCTTTCCTCTTCTAAAAGTTGAGCACTGAATAATTTGCTTAAGACTTTGCTCAAGTAATTTTGGAAGGTCTGTATCTTTTCTTTATTTAGGTGAGTTTTAATGTTCTACTCTGGGAGGTATTTTGAGAGCCCCCCTCGTCCCTTCTTGCCTCAGATAAAGTGCTTTGCCCATAATGACATTAAAGTGCAATTTACTGTAAATAATGACCTGCTTTTCTGGACTTGTTTAGAAAGGGGAATTTTTCCCTAGGTGACCATTTCCCATTAAGATTCTTGTTTTTTAACAAACCATTTTTAACAGTCTGCAGTCAGCCCTAATGGTTATCAACCACAAGCTGTAGATTAAGCAACTATGCAACTCTCGTGTTAGCCTTTCTGTGAAGCTGTAGCTCAGTTTTACTGATCAGCACTATGGACTTATCCTGCTTAAACACTCCTTTGAAGCATGCAGTCAGTCCTCACCGCGTCAGTGGAAAGATGAGGGTAATATTGTGAATGGCTGTGTTCCAGTTGTTCATAACTGAAGCCGTGGGACGATCGCCTTTTGTTTAAATGTCAGAGGATCATAGATGTCAAAGACGAGAAACGGACGGCCTTTTAGATCATCAAATCTGCATCACAGCATGGAAGTCATAGAAATCCAAGGAAGAGCAACATTGTGCGAGCGTCACTGTTGGCCCAATAGAGTCACTCTGGTTTAGCAGTTCTGACTGACATCCCAACCAAATCCAACTGGTAGAGGGGCACATGAGGTATTCACTGAACAATTTTTCTGAACAACACATATGGCCATATTTTATATTTCATGGTTAAACTAATATGAACTATGTAAGGAATCAACTTGAAGAAACTTTGGAGGCCAAGTTAATCAAAATTCTTTAAAGTATAGGCAATGAACCATAACCTGCATATGAAATATTTCCCAATAGCTATTACAATACAACCAGCTGTACTGTGATTCACTCGCACTGATTAGCTGTTACACTGAAAATAAGATCAGAGCTACTACTAATGAAGGAATGGACTGCTCTTGGTAGGAACCAGGAGAGCTCTATTGGCAAAAAAGAACAGAATCCATTTCAACCAGCACTCATTATGCAGTAATGGCGTTATGTAACCAGGAATCAATGTTACCCCTTTTTTCTCTATCTTGATAATTATAAGTCAGAAATACCTCTACAACCTTGCCTTCCTGGGCATTGCTCAAACACGAAGTGGTCAAAGAGTTTACTATCTAGATTGCAAGGTTCAGTTTGCTTCAACCAAGTTAAGACCTAAATCAGCTGTGAGCTTGCAGAGTTCTCCTGTCCCTGTTTGAGAGATTGCAAAAAGCTCTGGCGGGTATAGCTGACTTGGTTTGTGAATTCTCTGGCAGAGCAGGAAAGAAAAAACTATTCTTCCTGACACCTTAGTTTACCCACCAGAGTAGCCTCTCTCTCCTCTTTCTCTCTCCACTTATTGTATTCTTCTCTTTATTTTTTTTTTCCCCCATTGGTTAATTTATTTTTTTTTTAATTTGTGTTCTTTTATAAATGTCCTTTGGCAGTAGTTGTGATTTTTTGGTTAGTAATCCACTTATTTTGTGGTTTAGAAAATATCTCAAGTAACAACTTGGACACGTTGTTGACTGTCATTGTTGGCTGCTCATGTGGCATGAGGAACATGCAAGGAAACACGTCCTTTCATGTTCAGCCCCCCCTTCCAAAACAAAGCAACAATCTACTTCTTACTGTGTACTGAACTGTGTAGAGCTTTAGGTTTGAAGAGGACTGCAATTTTCATACAAAAATGCAGGTGTATAACCTTGACAGATATATCCACAAATATATGCATGTTATTATGTCTCTATCCTTCTATTTCTGTATTTGTATACATGTAGATGCCTATCTCTGTCTTTGCAGTCAAGCATAAAAAGTACACGCATTTTTTTTTTAGCTGGAGGTATATTTGCTCCTGTAAATATATTTGCCTGTTGTCTGCATTTCCATATACTGCAGCTGCCACGTAGCTCAAATATTAGTTCTATATAAACTCACTTTTTCTTTCTTTTCTGTAAACTTATGAACTGATGGGAGCATTTTTTTCATAACCCATAGATTAAGTCAATATGCCTTTTTCTCAGGGATGAGGCAAAAAAGCTGAACTAATAGCAGCTGTCTTTCAATAAAATGCATATGGTGGCCGTAGGATGTTTGAGGATGTCAAATTTCATTGGAAATAACAAGTTTATTTGCATACGTTTGTCCATGGTTTCGGTTGCCAGAATAAAAGTTGAAGGTTAAACCCTTAGAGAGCAGCTGTGTCGTGTAGTTGGAGGAAGCTGGTTGTATATATTTATGGTAGACTCTATAGGTCCCAGTCAAGATCTTGGCTCCCTTGCACTAGACACTGCATAAACAATTTGTGAGAGACTGACTCTTCTCCAAGGAGCCTAAATAGGCCAGGGAAACAGTGTGACAGAGGAAGAATTATTAGTTCCTTTCCGCAAATAGAAAAACAGGCAGAGGATAAGGAAGTGGCTTCCCAAAAAATGTGTACAGCTAGGGTGACAACCCAAATTCCCCAAGTCCCAACCCAACACTTTAAAACTGAAGATCAGAGGAAATAGGTGCATATACCTCCATAAAGTGTAAGTTTGGAGTCTCAAATGGGTTTTCGGTCAACTCAGGTTATGGGGCTTGGAGAGCAACAAAATTTGAGTGGGGACAGAATGTGAGGGATGTAGAAGTAGTCAGGTTTTTTCAGCCTGTTGGAAAAAAAAGAAGCCCAAATATTATTAATGGCAGCATGATTGTTGAATGTTGCCTGAATAAAGACCGCAGGACTCTAACCACACTTTCGACCCGCTGTCTGCACAGCCCATTGCAAACTGTTCCATGCAAGGCACTCAGCCACCTCTACTTATCCATCAAAGCTATCATTCATGTTAACAGGTAACAGGGGAACCTCAGGCTTGAATTCATTATGAAACCCTTGGAATCAAACCAACCTGGACAATCAACCTTCTGTTTAACTGCTTCAATATACATTTTTAGTATGGAGCCACTCTGGACTTCCTACAAAGTGATTCATAGGTCGTCTTCCCCAAGCCTGCAGCGCTCATCACAATGGGTTCTTGCTTTTAACCACATTCACTTACAAACTGTCATTCGAAGGCTAATAAATCTGGCTCCAGTCACCAGACTCTGCGGTGTACATGAGACAACTGGAGGGTCTGAACTGCTCAACCACAGTCTTGTTTGGAGGCTGTTTTGAATGATGTTTTTCCATTATTACAGGCTTTACTAATTATTTAGTTTTATTGCAGTGATGCTAACAAGGCCCAGTACTGCAGTGGGACAGCACTAGGCAAACACACAGTAAAACTGTGTGCCTGAATCCTGACTAAATACTGAAGTACATAGAGAACTTTCACAAAGCAATAGAGGGCTGGGATGTTTATGGGACATTTTAGACTCAGTCGGACCTCGCTGTGAGTCCTCAAAGATAGAGCAAGCTTTTGGACACACACAGGTCTTGTTAAGTTGCTCACTATTGGATTTCTTGATTAGTCCTTTCACTGGCCATTATCTTCAAACAGATGGCAGAGGGTGTTTCTATAGGATGAGAGGGAATGGCCTCAACTTGCACCAGGCGAGGATCAGGTTGGATATTAGGAAAAAGTTTTTTTGCTGGAAGAGTAGTGATGCATTGGCACAGCTGCCCAGGGAGGTGGGAGAGTCACCATCCCTGGAGATGTTCCAGAGCCGTGGAGATGTGGCACTGAAGGACGTGGTCAGTGAGCATGGTGGGGTGGGCTGGGGTCGGACTTAGTGGTCTTAAAGGTCTTTTCCAGCCTTAATGATTCTATGATTCTGTGATTTAAGCAGTGTTTTTACTCAAACCCCCATTTCTCGTGTTTCTTCCAAAGGAAAGCTGCTCAGAAATTCAGGGAAGTACTGGGAAGTAGGAAGTGTCTATGATAAAAAGCTTTCTATAATAATTAATGGCTCACTGATGCTGCTCACAGTAGCCCTGGTGCCAAGTTGGAATAAAATACTGAAAGTGTCAAAAGGATGTTCAATAAATACCCTTCAAATACTGGAAAAAAAATAAAAAGAAAGCCCTAAGGGCAATATTCAGCATGATATTCAGGGTCCTAGCTTCTTGTGGGTGCAATGTCCCTTAGAATTTAAATCTCCTACACCCAATACTCACCCAGCCATACCTCAGAAGAGTCATTTTACTGATGCTGCTCAAGTTCCACATTAATAACTAATTTTAGGCTCTGAGGTGAAATGCCTCTATCAGGAGCCCAGTTATCTTTTGCTTCCTCAGCTAAGAGCAGTTTCTTTCTCATTCAGCACTTATCTCCTTACGCTTTTGATGAGTCCTACTGGGCATCTCATACTAAATGTTTTGGGTTAAAATCAGCGTGCAGAAAGTCAGAGGAACAGCACAGCATCTGGAGGGATAAACTGGGTGAAGTCAAGTGAGCCATTGTGCTGCAGAAAGGCATTTCAGGTTCCGCAGAGAAGTTCAAACAAATACTGTGGTTGTCGTCATTTATTGTAGAGGGATGTTGGGGAACAGAGGGGAGAAGTAACTGGAAGTGACTCAGGAGCCAGAGCTTAGAACTTCAGACGTGCAGCTTGACGACCAAACCACCGTAATATCCTTTTTTTTTTTTTCCATGTAAATAACATCTGATGATGAAGGCGGTGGAATTTTACAGTGGTTCGTAAGCAAACTTGATTTTCAGGTTCAGTAACATTGCAGATCAGTAGTTGCTGTTTCAGTTCCCAGGTTAATTTTATGGAATATTTTGCGTTGTGCCAGACTTTAATTAATTCCAAATGATTTCTGCTTTCCCTTACTTTTTTCCCCCCTTTTGCATGTTACTGTCTTACAAAGGAACTAAACTCCCAATTTTCTCTAAGACCGGTAATTATATGCATAAGTAATCAGAAATCTCAAGCATTTTTCTGCAAACCCATTACAGACATTTAGGATAAGGATAATACACTTCCTTAAAACTGCATTAAAAGCTCATTGAAGTAAAAGCAAATGAAATAACATAGTTAAACTACTCGAGTGAAATTTCAAGGCACGGTTTTAGAGGAGACAAAAACCTTCCTGTTTGTTTTCTTATTTGTATGATGTTTTCAGACCATAATTTCTAATCTATGGCACGGAACTGTGACGTGTTTTCAAAGCAGACTGTTTCTGGTACATCAGTTTCTGACGCTGAACGTCTTTGCATGTGAACTGCTCTGGATGAAGCCCTATTTGCTTGTAGGATATGCTCTTCACATTCCTTTCTTTTTCTAATGATGCTTTAGGACAAAAATCAGCCTGATAGAGAAACCCTCTGCTATTCAACGTTGGGTTTTCAACAACACTTCCTAGCATCCACGTAGATCATAGAATCATAGAATGGCTTGGGTTAGAAGACCTCAAAAATGCAGACAGTGCCAATAGAAGTCTAAATTGTGAGAGGACACGAACCTGTTCCCTTTAGCACTGAACAGATAGGACTAAATTACAGATGGACGTCTGTAGGTAGGACAGCTTGCATTGGCATCTCTGCAGGTCCTCTGTGATTCGCCAGAATGATTGCAGATGATTTCTTCTCTCCATGAAAAATGCTCACAACTTCCGCTTGTTGCAAATTGGCCCATGCGAGAAAAATTGTCTTCCATCTTCCCACTTCATCACAGCATCAATCAACCGGCGCATTGTTCAGAATCTCCCTCTTCACTGCCTCTTCAGCCCTGCAGCTTGATTTAATCACGCATTAACATGCTCATATTTATTGAGCTCCCAAATCACAAGGTCCATGAGCAGAGTGTTGAAGAATCATAGGATCACAGAGTGGCTTAGGTTGGAGGGGACCTTAAAGACCATCCAGTTCCAACCCCACTGCCATGGGCAGTGTTGCCAGCCACCAGATCAGGCTGCCCAGGATCCCATCCAACCCGGCTTTGCATGCCTCCAGGGTGACTGCCTCCAGAAGCATTTCTTAGGGGCAAAACACTGATGTCAAGAGCAAATATACCAGGTTGCTCCTCTCCTCCCATAGTGGCTGTTGGAGTGCTGGAATTTGATTGCAGAAGGAGCCAAGGGCTAGGGGAAAGTCTCAGGCTATAGGGATGGCCCATAGCCCATATATTTGGGGTCACAGACCTCTGGACAAGGGGCTGAGGGAGTTTTGCTGGAGGTGCTGCTGGGCTGCCTGAGCTCTTCTCTTCTTTCCCATCTTTATCACAGCAGTGATTTCCTTGCTTGCTTCATCTGTAGTAATGATAACATTGTAAAAGCTTGCCCTTTCAGAGGGCAGGAGTGCTTTGAGTCACGGACCTGCTCTGTGAATCAGAGCCCTTTTCTTCCCTTTCCAATGCTGTCTTCTTCCCATCCTGCCTCCCTGCTCAGGAGCCTTGCCAGCTCCCCAGTGACAGCGTGAAGCCCTTCTTTAAAACACGACTTTAAAACGACAGAGAAAAGAAAAGAAAAAAAATAAACAAGAAACAAGAAACAAACAAACAAACAAAAAAGCCGCACGGCAAAGCAAAGGCTTAGAAAAGCAAAGCACTGCTGCCTTTTTGTGTGCATCCTCCCCCTTCCCTTCCCCCCCCACTCCGGGGGGGGGGGGGCAGGAGTGGAATAACCAAAGTCAATGCATGAGACTTTAATTCAAACAAGTTGGTGGCATGGCTGCAGGCCAGCACGTTCCCCCCCCCCCCCCCCCCCCCCCAACGCCGGCTCCCAGGCCCCCAGGAAGGAGCAGGGCGGGGGTGTGGGCTGAGTCAACAGCATGGATGCACTTTCTCAGCAGTCAGCTGGGACGTCTGCTCGGGTTATTCTGTTTGAGTGGGATTGCTGTCCCCTCATATCGATCTGTTTTGGACACAGGGCTGCGGTGTTTGCGTGGTGGAGTGGGAGGCAGAGGGGGGTGAAGGGATGAAGGGAAGGGGAGGCTGCAGCAGGGTGTGAATGTGCAGCAGGATGCGGAGTTGGAGAGGGAAAACCCAGAGAGAATGGAGTATAGAAGGATGCAGGAATATCCTATAGGGATCCCTGTAGGATTACAGGAGGTGAAGGGGGGTCAAAGCTGAATACAGTAATGGGGGCATTGGAAGAGGAGGAGGGAAGAAAGAGGAGAAAGTGCAAGGTGCAGGGGTAGTCCAAGTGGCTCAGAGCTGCAGGGTTTGGAATTTCAGACACACCGACAGGTAGCTGAAAGCAGGGGGGCCATCCAGCTGTGTGCTGCAAGAAGACACAAGCCTTTAATTAGACGTTGAGTAAGGAGAAGAGGACAAAGCCTGAGGGATGATGCAGCAACGGAGCAGTGGGGTGACGCAGTGGTGGGGACAGAGGACAAAGCATGGCTCTATGCAGATGGAGGGATGGGCAAAAGATGCAGTCGTCAGCCCGGAGTTGTTATAAACATCCTGCTGAGGAGGAATCTTGCCTTTTCAAATCTCTCAGCCTGAAGCTGTTCCAGCTAACCTCTCCAAATAACAAATACAGTAATGGATGTTTACCCCTGCTTCCCCCCATACACATGCGTTGTCAGCCATTATTTTGGCTAAACATTTTTATGACTATCCCCCCTTCCCTAAAGTCATGTTTATTATTGCAACTAAACGCTGACTTTTCTAATAGACTTTTTATACATCCTTTTAAATGTCTTCTCTAATAATCCAGAGAAACTTCTCATAAACTCCCCCTTAGTGGGAGAGAGATGAGATTACTTGGGCAGATTAACCAGGCACATCTTCACTGTCTGTATTTTATAGAATATGTTCTAATGTAGCTAATGCAGAAAGCCATAAGCAGGATTTTCACTAGATGTTTAACTGCTAATCTTTGTTACTATTAACATTTATGTGCTTATTTATTTATATGGACTGAAAAGCACATCGTTTTCTTCTTCCCTTATCACTTTCCAACAATGAAAAGTGTTTGCCCATAAATCCATTGGCAAGAGATCTGAACATCTACTGCTTTAAAGCACGACCATGTGGTCTTCTTTCATATCATTCTGAGCCCAAGTTCAGTGGCTGTTTGCAGTTTTCAGTAGGACTCATTATCCTTGTTTTTTTTTCTATGAAATAGACATTTTTGGAGGGAGCAAAGTGTCCCGAAGGATTCAACTGTCCTCTTCTTAAGTTTCACAAGTCTCGTTTTCAATAAGAAAGCAAGAAGAGAGAGAATTCTGCAAGGTTAGTTGTAGTCCACTCAAAGCATCGTGTATTTTGGTAGCAGTTTTTCTCTTAAAGAGCTTCTCCCTTGCTTCATACCGTACAGAATCACTTTACTCGTGCAAATTGCTGCCTCGCAGAGTGGGAATTGTCCACGCTCAGTGTTCATAAGCCTGGCAAGTGTATTTTCTGCCACAGATGAACAACAAGGCATGAACCTACCTGCTCCAAAATTGCAATTGTGCTGTAGGGTAGAAGAAAGCAGAATTCATCATCATGGGCAGCTTTGCTCCACAGTGAGAACGAAAGGTTCAATTAAGTCTGTGGTCATAGAGATGCCATCAGTCTCTAATCACATCCTGTTTTGACTCTAAATGGGTTTTGTTTTCCAGGTCTGGGAGCTGTGCACTCAAATCCCTTTGGTTAGGCATGTTGTTTGCTTGTGTATCCCTTCCATGTTTGTATGGATAGCCTGCTTTGGTGAAAAACAAGTAATAGCAATGATGCATCTTAGATAATACTTCCTACAAGTGGGTTTCAGATTGTTTGATACTGCATTTAAAGTCTTTAAACAAATCACTGCTACAAAGCTTTGTTCTCCAGGGCCACAGTGCTCAAGGTAAGAACAGACAGGTGGACACACAGCAAGAGAAACTCAGGTTAAATTCTTGGGAAAACATCCTAGCAATAACAAAGCAAGGTTTTTGAGAGCTTAGACTTCGTGTAACCTTACAAAGAATGTAAAGCTTTCCAAGGATAATTTCCAGCCTGAGAAGTCCTTAGGAGCAGGACTAACAAACTGCTTTTAGAAATGACATGGGCAAAACCACTCCTGTCTTTGAAGAGGGCAGTAACAGTGACCTTGAGTTCCCTTCTGGCTCTGCTTCTATGAATATCCCCACTTCATACATGGGAAACGAAGGCAGAGAGCGGTGAAAGGCCACATGCAACGTCATGAAGCAAAAGTGCAAGTGGAACTTAGGTCTGTTCTCTGCGGGGCAAGGAAAAAAGAAAGAAGTCTGGGAAAAAAAAGAGGAAAATAAAAGTAAATAGTAGGATTATGGTATGTTTCTCCTCCAAATTCTAGACTTTTCTTCATTTCTTCAGCATTTGAAAGGAATCATTACCTGCTGTGCAAGTGTAGATCAACTTGTCCAGACCAATTTATCCTCTGTTTTAGAAAGGAGCTGCCTAAAAATAAGTGGTTTGGCCCGTACAGTTCCTTCCAAGCCAGTAAAATCTATTGGATTCTTTAAACATTTTTTGTCACATTCAAAAAGTAATTGAAAAATGCAAAAACTGTATACTGAGCAGGTAAGAATCAGAAGGGGGTACTGGTCACTATTTTACTGGCGATTAGCACTCATAATTGCAGTCAAAGATAGAAACCAATTATACTAATAAATTTTGTTCAAGAACACTGCTCTCATTTGGAGCTTACAGTCACTGTCCTCCAGTTTTAGTATCACAGAACTGTAAATTCAGAGTCATAGAATGGCTTAGGTGGGAAGAGACCTTGAAGACCAGCTAGTTCCAACCCTGTGCCATAGGCAGGGTTGGATCCACTAGATCAGGTTGCCCAGATCCCCATCCTACCAACCCTTTGGTATTCAAGAACTTAAAATGGGCAAACAGTGTTCGTTCTGAATGGCTTCAGCCATTAATCACAAGGGGTACTTGTGAGATTCTAAGATCAGATGATAATTCAGGGTCTGTTTCTCCTTATGTCACCTTCGTGATGTATCCAAGCCTTACTGAGATAAGCCAGAATCAAACCCCGGGTCTGTGCACCCCTAAATGTAGAGGGGAAGGTGCAAAGAGAGGCACAGCCTGGTCTCCCAAGCTGGATCTGGTTTCCCATCCAGCAGCTGTACCCCACCCATTTAATGTGCTAAACCAGAAAAGTCTAGGCTTCAGGACTGGTAGAAAATTCTTTTGAAACTATCTTCTCTCATTTTCTTACAGAAAGTTGAGTTTTTCAACTAAATTGAAAACATTCACGGAAAGCATGTTTGCCTCAAATTTTTCATATTTCCACCAGAAAACAGCGAATCCAGTTTTATCTGCAAGCAACTACTGTCAACTTCTTGTAAAAAAGGAGTAATCACAAATTGAAAAATAATCAGTTTTTGATGCAAAGTCATAACTTTCCATGGGAAGACCTCCAAATTCCATTTAAGAGCATGTCTACGTTCTAGACAGAATAACAGATACACAGGCGGGCTGTAAACCAGCTCTCTCCAGTACCAGGAAGAGTCTTCTACTGGCCGTATCAATGCAACACCAACTGCTCTACACAATTCTCCAACAGGAATCAGCTACAGGCATGTGTTCCTATTAATGCCATGCTGGACAGTGGCTCTGAATTATCTTTTCCTTTGGCCAATATCTTTGGAAAATTATTAATGAGCTCCGTAATAAAATTAGTTCATTGAGTCTCGTTCTGTCTTTGGTACCAGACGATTGTGGAGGAACATAGCCAGTGAAAGAAAT